>NC_069508.1:92080911-92245911 GCF_027579735.1 Bombina bombina | reverse complement strand
GCTATGCTTTGTTGAAAAGAATACCCTGGTAGACTCAGTAGCAGCAAAGCACTACTGAAGCTAGCTGCTGATTTGTGGCTGCCCCTTCAACAATGGATACCAAGAAACAAGGCAAATTCAATAGCAGAAGTAAATTCGGAAAGTTGTTTAAAATGATATGCTCTATCTGAATCATGAAAGAAGAATTTTGGGTTGCATGTCCATTTAAGCACATACACATTTAAGCACATATACATTTAAGCACATATACATTTAAGCACATACACATTTAAGCACATATACATTTAAGCACATATACATTTAAGCACATACACATTTAAGCACATATACATTTAAGCACATACACATTTAAGCACATACACATTTAAGCACATATACTTGTGGAATTAAAATTGTGGAATTTAACATACATTGTACCTTTAGAACTTCCTTATTATAAAGCTACCTTCCCAACATGCTTTATAAAAGCGTTACCTTCGTTTTCGACTGTGGTTAGTGTTTAACATGCATTTCAGGACACACACACAATGTTTACCTGCTTCGTTAGATTTATGGCTTATATTTTCCTCGGCAGCTAAGCCCATCTGAGTCTTGCACGCAAACCTCTGCTTCTGTAGCTGTATGCTGTAGTCAGTGGAATGTGAGGAATTTTCATGACTGATCTCACTTGATGAAGATGTCTGCATAGCGCCTGCATTTATAGCAGAAGGTGGAAGTCCGCCGGAATATACCGGTGATTGCCGGGCATCACTTCCAGGAACGGTAGGTGCTCGGGAAGACGGCTGATCTCTACATAGGTATGAATCATAATCCTCAGGGATGGGATTGTACCAAATTTCTCCTTCATCATCAGCATCGTTCTCCTCACTTACGTCCGAGACACAGTTGGACAGGGATGAGGGGCTCGTAGGACTAGAAAGGGCAGTTTCAGTGGAAGTCCCTTGAGGTCGGCTATGTGTCTCTTTTGCCACCTTAGAAACTAGAGTTTGAGGTTCTTTAACTCCTGAACTGCAAGAATTTGGAGTTTGATTTTTACCAAGAAATTTCTTTGACCTATGATTTTCTTCCCGGTGTTGGTATTTGAAGCTACTCTGAGTTAACCAATTGCGTTTTTTTGATACAGTGATGTGGTTTTTCTGCAGATTCTGCTCGTTGACTTCGGTGACTTTAAGTTCTCGTCTGATGACTGACGAAGCATAAACATTTTCTATCAAATCTGGACAAGAGGAAGAAAAGAAAAAAAAATGTTAATTTCCATTAAATCGTCCCAGTAATAAAGCTAACAAATAAAAAGATAATAACATAAACAATAACTAATAATTAGCACTATAAACCTATAATGTCTACAGAATAACCGGATCTTTATATATTTAATAAATATGATTTGCAAGATAGGATAGGATATTATTATACTACATGTCACAGACTATATTTCTCTAAACGACTACTGTAAACATTGACAAATAGAATCACCACAAAAACAAACAAACACCCATCCATTTCTAAATTGCTTTTTTTTTAAATTCACATATAAGCTAATATTATAAGATAAGTTTAATGTGACACTGCACTGTAAAATGTGGTTCCTCTTAATGTGTTCCTAATGAGACAGTATTAAATGATTTTGTAGATGAAATAGCTGTTTTTGCTTATTAAAACCATCCCCTATTGAACTCAATGATAAGCCCATTTAAATGGGCTGTGCTTCCAGAAAGAGCAGACCTGGTCATGTGATATCTTTCTGTACACACATTCTAATAGGTATTGAAATACGAATTAAGGCTGAGAGAGTTGAATAATCAAAACTAGCTATTTCAGATATAAAAATATTACTCTCTTTACCAGCCCCCAATGGGAGGTTAATTTAGGCGGTTGTTTACATAGCTTTTCTACAGACCATACAAACAAACATATTCATATTTTCAGTACAGGTGGTGATTTCAACATGCAAATCAGCTATTTCAAAGGACAACATAAAGGTCAAGTAGCGGTTTGCAAACAATTTAATACACTCCAGCAGGTAAACATTTTAAGGTTCAATTTCCCTTTAACTTCAGTAAACACTATAATGTGTATAAATTATATAAAAAAAAAAGAAATAAAAGCTAAGCAACAAATTCTCTCCTATGTGGTTCAGAAAAAGAATACGAAATTTGCTGAAGAATAGTCGGGCTAAGTTCTGTGAATTAGAAATTGCTCAATTTTCAGAGCTAAATTACACGAAAAGGGGCCAAAATAAAGAAAATTCTATTGTAATGTTTCATAACAAACAACTAAATATTTATATCAAAATCTCAAGGGGTTTACTGTCCCTTTATGGGCAGTGAGAATCAACAGGGGCAGCAGCGCATTCAGCGCTCTCAAACGAAAAAAGGAAAGACATGGACAGAGACAAACTATTTTTTTATTCTTTATAACTAAAGCAATTTAAGTATGGTACATTAATGTACAGCACTGTGCAAAAGGTTGTCAGGTGTGAAAAAATGCTGTAAAGTCAGAATGCTAGAAAATATTGGAATCTTAATAGTTTATTTTTAATCAATTAAAGGGACACTGAACCCAAATGTCTTTCGTGATTCAGATAGAGCATGCGATTTTAAGCAACTCTCTAACTTACTCCGATTAACAATTTTTCTTCGTTCTCTTGCTATCTTTATTTGAAAAAGACGACATCTAAGCTTTTTTTTGGGTTCAGTACTCTGGACAGCACGTTTTTATTGGTGGATGAATTTATCCACCAATCAGCAAGGACAACCCAGGTTGCTCACCAAAAATGGGCCGGCATCTAAACTTACATTCTTGCATTTCAAATAAAGATACCAAGAGAATGAAGAAAATTTGATAATAGAAACAAATCAGAAAGTTGCTTAAAATTTCATGCTCTATCTGAATCATTAAAGAAAAAATTTGGGCATAGTGTCCCTTTAACAATATGCAGAGGGAGTGAGCAGACCAAAATTCTAAATAAAATAAATATTTGATGTGATCACCCTTTGCGCAAGTGTACGTAGTAAGTAAGTATTGATGCTGTTTTGAAGGCAAAGCCAGGAGTTTTGTTGGCTTATAGATAGGTGCATGATTAAACAATTATACCAAACAGGTGCTAATGATCATCAATTTAATATGTAGGTTGAAACAGAATCATTAACTGAAACAGAAAAAGCTGGGCAGGAGGAATACAACTGGGTGAGGAACAGACAAATTTATATGTTACGGGTTAAGTCCGAAATCCCAGGATTACCCAAGTGGCTCTTGGGTAAAGCCCGAAGTAATGTAATACCCCATCTACACTATATTTTTTTTGCCTCTGTCTGGGGAGATGAAGGAAGGCGCCTGCCGATCCTCTGTCATCCACCCCAAGTGAACCTTGGGGAATTGGGGTTTAAAAAAAGGGAGGCTTGCTCCCCTTCAACCCCCAGGCGGAGGCAAAAAAAGATAGTGAACATGTGCGAATTACAGTGCATCGTATATATGTTTAATGCGGTGACTCGATGCATTCTGAGAAGATATATCATGTTACATTGGGCTTCACCCAGAGCCGTTTGGGTAATGTCAGCTTTACCCGGTAATGCTAGGATTACCCAATTTCGGACTTTATCCGCAACACATACACACATGCATACATTAATACACTGTAAGCTGACAAATCCACCTGTCCTGTTGAACGCATTATATATATATATATATATATATATATATATATATATATATATATATATATATATATATATATTATACACACACACATATACACACACTATATCTACCCTTATGATGTAAATGTCTTCTGATTATTGTACTCCATAACTGTATACTTAATGTAACAGCGCTGCGTAATATGTTGGTGCTTCACAAATAAACAATTATTTTATAAATATACAGTATCTCACAAAAGTGAGTACACCCCTCACATTTTTGTAAATATTTTATTATATCTTTTCATGTGACAACACTGAAGAAATTACCCTTTGCTACAATGTAAAGTAGTAAGTGTACAGCCTGTATAACAGTGTAAATTTGCTGTCCCCTCAAAATAACACACAGCCATTAATGATTAAACCGTTGGCCACAAAAGTGAGTACACCCCTAAGTGGAAATGTCCAAATTGGGTCCAAAGTGTCAATGTTTTGTGTGGCCACCATTATTTTCCAGCACTGCCTTAACCCTCTTGGGCATGGAGTTCACCAGGGCTTCACAGGTTGCCACTGGAGTCCTCTTCCACTCCTCCATGACGACATCACTGAGCTGGTAGATGTTAGAGACCTTGCGCTCCCTCACCTTTGTTTGAGGATGCCCCACAGATGTTTATTAGGGTTTAGGTCTGGAGACATGCTTGGCCAGTCCATCACCTTTACCCTCAGAATCTTTAGCAAGGCAGTGGTCGTCTTGGAGGTGTGTTTGGGGTTGTTATCATGTTGGAATACTGCCCTGTGGCCCAGTCTCTGAAGGGAGGGAATCATGCTCTGCTTCAGTATATCACAATACATGTTGGCATTCATGGTTCCCTCAATGAACTGTAGCTCCCCAGTGCCGGCAGCACTCATGCAGGCCCAGACCATGACACTCCCACCACCATGCTTGACTGTAGGCAAGACACACTTGTCTTTGTACTCCTCACCTGGTTGCCACCACACACGCTTAACACCATCTGAACCAAATAAGATTATCTTGGTCTCATTGGACCACAGGACATGGTTCCAGTAATCCATGTCCTTAGTCTGCTTGTCTTTAGCAAACTGTTTGTAGACTTTCTTGTGCATCATCTTTAGATGACAGCCATGCAGACCAATTTGATGCAGTGTGCTGCGTATGGTTTGAGCACTGACAGGCTGACCCCCCACCCCTTCAACCTTTGCAGCAATGCTGGCAGCATTCATATGTCTATTTCCCAAAGACAACCTCTGGATATGATGCTGAGCATGTGCACTCAACTTCTTTGGTCTTTGGTCGACCATGGCGAGGCCTGTTCTGAGTGGAACCGGTCCTGTGAAACCGCTGTATGGTCTTGCCCACCGTACTGCAGCTCAGTTTCAGGGTCTTAGCAATCTTCTTATAGCCTAGGCCATCTTTATGTAGAGCAACAATTCTTTTTTTCAGATCCTCAGAGTTCTTTGCCATAAGGTGCCATGTTGAACTTCCAGTGACCAGAATGAGAGAGTGTGAGAGTGATAACACCAAATTTAACACCTGCTCCCCATTCACACCTGAGCCCTTATAACACTAACGAGTCACATGACACCATGGAAAATGGCTAATTGGGCCCAGTTTGGACTCACTTTTGTTGCCAATGGTTTAGACAATTGCTGTGTGTTGAGTTATTTTAAGGGGACAGCAAATTTACACTGTTATACAGGCTGTATACTTACTACTTTACATTGTAGCAAAGTGTAATTTCTTCAGCGTTGTCACATGAAAAGATATAATAAAATATTTACAAAAATGTAAGGGATGTACGATACTGTATATAAAAACAATTAACCCCTTATTTACTCAACAAAAGGTAATCAAGGGGTTGCCAAAGATAACAAGAGAATAAAACAAATGAGATAACAGAAGCAAATTGGAAAAATGTTTAAAATCACAAGCCCTATCTGAATCATGAAAGGAAAAAAAAAATGTGTTTCATGTCCCTTTAAAATCTGTATACTTTTTTCTGTCTTACCTTGAGCATTGCAAAGCTTTCCTTGTTGGCCCTACAAATGCACCCCCACACACTCTAATCCGTCATCATTTGCTCTGCCAGATTCATTTAACTGATTTATAAGTCAACACCAGCTTCACTGTTTAGACAGTCCTTACACTGGCTCCCTTTATGCTATAGCAGAGCTTGACAAATCCCAGAAACCAGGGCTCCTAACTTGCTGTATCATTCAACATAGATGTATATACAAACACCCTTGCTTGGCTCCTAACCGAAGTGTTTGTAAAGCTACTCAGTCTGAATTCAATTCAAGATTCCGACTTTAGAAACTTATGAGGCACTTAATTATATATATGTACCCACTATATTTCACAATATGTTACAGGGGTAAAAA
Source organism: Bombina bombina (assembly GCF_027579735.1). NCBI lineage: Eukaryota > Metazoa > Chordata > Amphibia > Anura > Bombinatoridae > Bombina > Bombina bombina. Next base: position 92,239,876 of record NC_069508.1, on the reverse strand, counting down.
GATGAGGGAAAGAAACAATACACAGAAGAGCATTGTAGAGTTATCAGTGTTATATAATTAAATATATATATATATATATATATATATATATATATATATATATATATATATATACACACACACACACACACACATACACATATATATATATATATATACATACACACACATACACATACACATATATATATATACATACACACACATACACATATATATATATATATATATATATATATATATATATATATATATATATATATACATATATATATATACACACACACACACACATACACATATATATATATATACATACACACACATACACATATATATATATATATATACACATACACACACACACATATTTATCTAGAAAAACAAGCGCACAAAAGCACTTCTCATAGTGCAATATGTTTAATATAATAAAGATAAAAACGAAAACATCTCATTCAAATGGGTACACACAAGTAATGCCCTCAAACTTGCAAGTGTTTGTGCTTCTACGGATTACTTGGCAAATATACTATTGGGCACGTTCAAGGTACATTCTTATCCCTGGTGGATTTAGGGTGCCTTTTTTACAAGCCCATGTATTCGGCCACTGTGTAACAATTTTAAAGCTTTCAATATAGCAGCTTTCCAGCTTTCAAGGAACAGTGTCCTCCTGTTGAAAACAGCACTGTCTGTAGATGTCTTTAACCTATTTACCATTGCCTGTACCTTACCTCATTTGATTGAGGGCATTACTTGTGAGCACCCATCCGAATGAGATGTTTTCGTTGTGAACTTTTAGCTTTATTATATTAAACATATTGCACTATGAGAAGTGTGTTTTTGTGCGCTTGTTTTCCTAGATAACACATTTCTTTTAGACTTGGATCTACTACCTGAGGGGTTCCCAACAAGCAGACAGCACCATTCGTGGTTAATCAGACCCAACAAGAGGATAAGACTCTTTAAAAAAAATTCAGATAAGCTTATTGCTATTTTTATGACCTTATTATTTAGGTTTTTTGCTTTATGAGCTTCAAATTTGAATTAAAATATATCCTTTGTGTGTGCACAGCTATTATCAGCAAATAACCCTACAGGATTTATACTCCTGTAGGAGTATAAAAAGCCCATTTAAAAAGACAGCATTAAAATGACAACTTCAAAAAACTAACTGATTTAACTAGCACACTATCCCAGTACAAATAAAGGGACAGTAACCACCTTGTAATTAAATGACATTTCTGTTGTGTTGCTATAGAATAACATAGCAGCCAAGTCATTGTTTTTAAAACAAACTAACATACTTTTTAATGCAGTTAATTATTAAATGGCCAAACTGATTCCACCATTTGCCTTATCAGGAGGAGCCAATCTGGGCATTAGTCTGCAAACAATAAGACTAGTCACTGTCAAAGTTAGCCTAAAATTAATTGTTTTGCAGTTATCCAATAAAGCCAATTCAAGGTAGATATGTAGCAGGTTTAGCCCTGAGAAGTCAGCAGGTGCAGTTCTGAGAATAAGAATTATACATGAAAAGGGGGACAAAATAAATCAACTATATTTTACACATAACTAAACATTTTTATAAAGATCTTACAGGGACAGGAAAACATTTTTTTTCTTTCAGGATTCAGAAGGAACATGCCAATTCAAACAACTTTCCAATTGACTTCAATTATCTAATTTGCTTCATTCTCTTGATGTCCTTTGCTGAAAAGCATATCTAAATAGGCTCAGTAGCTGCTGATTGGGGGCTGCACATAGCTGTGATTGGCTCACCCTTGTGCATTGCTATTTATTTAGAAAATGATATCTAAATAATGAACAAAATTAGATAGAGTTATATTGGAATGTTATTTAAAATTGTATTCTCTATCTGAATCATGAAAGAAAAATATGTTTGCTTTTATGTCCCTTTAAAGGTCTTTACTGTCCCTTTAAAAGATAAAAAGGTAACCCCAAAGGCTGCCGGAGAGGGGTACAAAATGTTCTGATGCTGCTATAAAAGTCACCAACAACTCATCAGCAATTGGAAAGTAAACCTTGACTAAATAGCAAGCTGTGGGACTAAGCTACTAGTATTTGCACTCACAAATTTTACGCTTCTAAACAAAAAAAAAAATATTATTACAAATTGGCAAATTTGCTACAGGAAACTGCAGCTGTGTCCGATCTTGCTAAACAACCCAAAATAGATTTTTAATTCAGAGAGCACAAGTTTTTTTTTAAAAAAAAATTGGAAGTAAAATAAAATTAGTAACAATTATTATTTTTTTTTTTAAACTTTTGTGATTCAGATAGAGAACGCAATTTACAACACATTTTCAATTTACTTCTATTAGCAAAGTTACTTTGTTCTCTTGGCATCCTTTGTTAAAGAGTACACCTAGGTAGGGTCAGGACTAGTAATGCACTGCTGGAAGATAGCTTTAGATTTCTCCTGCATTCACCACCACCTTTAGAATCAACCAGAGGGTGTCACAAATTATCAAATACCCAAACAATAAGAATGTTATATCTGGTGTTAGGTGTTTATTGGCTTGTTGCTTGTGTTTTTATTGACAATTTAATAAAGTTATAGTATTTTTTTTTATGACAGGGATGTTCAAGTATATTTGTTTATTTATGACATTCTGTTGCATGTAAACCTGAAACAAATATATGTTAATATAGGATAAAATACAAAGGGCAAGATTTATGAGGCAAATTACTCGATCAGTTGCAGGTTCCTTCACTTGAGCCTGCAACGGATATTTATGATGCAGCAGTTTAAACCGCTGCTTTATAAACCCTCTAGCCAATTTGGGTTTGGCGGATGAAAATCACCCCCGATTGATTTGCGGTGGCGATTCACAAACCCATCTCTCACACAATTGGTTGCGTGAGGGTGGGGGGGCGCATCATTGCACAAGTAAATATGAGGAACATATGCGCCCCACAATCTGTGATGGAATGCGGACAGGTTCACAACATGCGAGTTTGCAGAATGATAAATATTGCCCTAAAAATTTACAACTGGCACAAACATCTTTGGTTCTGAGCTCTATGTTTCCCTATTTTAACAAGGGGGCCGATTTATCATATGTCTGCCCGACATGATCCGCTCAGCGGATCATGTCCGACAGACATCGCTGAATGCCGACAGCATATGCTGTCGGCATTTAGCATTGCACAAGCAGTTTTGGTGAACTGCTTGTTCAATGCCGCCTCCTGCAGATTCACTTGTGCGGTAACAGATGTATTAGGCACCATACTGTGCTTAATAATTTGGCCCCATAGGCTTTTTCCAATCAGCACAAAGTATAGCATTTAAAATACTTTATACTAAGGTAATTTAAAAGAATAATAATATAAAGATTTAAATGAATATATGTGCCCATTTGGCTGCTAGAAATACAAACTTATAGTCACTGTCAAACTGTAGCTAGATTTTTTTTTTATAATAGCAGAAGGGCTGTCATCTTGCTGAATGAACTCTGACGTCTGTTATGGTGTAAGAAATAAGAGAAAAAAAATCTCCAAGTCTGAGAAATTAGAATAAAACGTTTTAAAAACTTCTTATTTACAAAATAATAGTGTTTATTAAATTCAATAAGGAGGAAAAATATTATTTTTTGGAAAAATACCAAACATTAAAACAATTGAATTTAAAGGGACAGTTTACACGAAAACTTTCTCTCCTTTAATTTGTTCCCAATGGCCCATTTTACCTGCTGGAGTGTATTAAATCGTTTACAAATAGTTTCTTAGCATTTATGTTGGCATTTAAAATTGCTGAAAGTTTCTATACCTAGGTATAGGCTATTGGCAAACTATGTAAACACAGTCAGCAGAAGAAATTACACTCCCAGTGGGAGGTGGAAGAGATAAAAGATCTAAAATGCTCATTTTGAATTGTACTAAGTATTGTACAGAGCTAGAGATTAGAAAGGATAGAATTTGAGCGATACGATAACGAGATCTGATCTCTCTGCAAGCTTAGCCTATTTTGATGGTCTGTGGATGGAAAGAGCAAATCCAGCTTTTTTTTTTTTTTTAAATAACAAATCATTGTGAACACATTCAGGGAAAAACAATTTTACAATGAACTTTCCCTTTAACATTTAATTATCAAAGTCATAATTTAAATATTTATTCTCCGAATTGTGTGTTAGTCAATGGACATAAATGTCCCATACAAAGTAATAAAATATCATATAGTCTATAGAACTATTTGAATACCAGATTCAATGTCATGGGGAGCATTTTTTCTACCATTCCAATGACAAATTTCAATTAGATTATCTTTGTTTCTAAACAGTACTGTTCATACAGACATCTTAAAGGGACAGTCTACTACAGAATTTGTATTGTTTAAAAAGATAATCCATTTATTACTCATTCCCCAGTTTTGCATAACCCACACGGTTTTTATATACTTTTTACCTCTGTAATTACCTTGTATTTAAGCCTCTGCAGACTGCCCCCTTATTTTAGTTGTTATGCTGACTCAAATAACTCCACATAAGTGAGCACAATGTTTATCTATATGGCCCACATGAACTAGCCGTGTCTAGCTGTGAAAAACTGTCAAAACGCCCTGAGATAAGAGAAGGCCTTCAATGGCTTAGAAATTAGCAAATCAGCCTACCTAGGTTTAGCTTTCAAACAAAGAATACCAACAGAACAAACAAATTTGATGATAACAGTAAATTGGAAAGCTGTTTAAGATTGAATGCCCTATCTGAATCATGACAGTTTAATTTGGACTTGATTGCCCTTTACATTCTGGTCTGTTAGTGGATCCTTGGAACTCATTATTGGGACAGTAAAGAGGATGTGATTTAAAACAACTTTTCAATGTACATCTATTATCAAATTTGCTTTGTTATATTGACATGTTCTGTTGAAGAGTAAACCTAGTAGGCTGATGGGAGGTCAGGAGCGTGCATGTGTCTTTAGCAGTCTATGGCCACAGTGTTTGCAGCTTTGTATAACAAGGCTATAAACAATGTTGCAAACCCTGCTGCCCGGTGGCTAGAGACACAAGCACTTACCCGAGTTCACAGAAGATTACTCTTTAACAAAGGATTATAAGAGAACTAAGCAAAATTGAAAACTGAAGAAAATTGGAACGTTGTTTAAAATCTTCATGCTCTATCCAATCCATTGAAGTTTAATTCTGACTTTAGTTTCCCATTAAACTCAGCGTTATTGAAAATGAAACATTATTGCAATTTACATTCATTATTTATTTTGCTGTAAAATGCGTCTGAAAATAAATTGTACTCGTTTTGTTTTCTCCCAGTAGGCTTTGGTTAATACTTTTAATAACTAATTTACCTGGGAGGTTTTGTTTACCCCCTCCTACCTCATATTCTTTGTACTCATTTGCTTTTTTTAACCCCTTAATGACCACAGCACTTTTCCATTTTCTGTCCGTTTGGGACCAAGGCTATTTTTACATTTTTGCGGTGTTTGTGTTTAGCTGTAATTTTCCTCTTACTCATTTACTGTACCCACACATATTATATACCGTTTTTCTCGCCATTAAATGGACTTTCTAAAGATACCAATATTTTCATCATATTTTATAATTTACTATAAAAAAAATTATAAAATATGAGGAAAAATTGAAAAAAACCCCACTTTTTCTAACTTTGACCCCCAAAATCTGTTACATATCTACAACCACCAAAAAACACCCATGCTAAATAGTTTCTAAATATTATGCTGAGTTTAGAAATACCCAATGTTTACATGTTCTTTGCTTTTTTTGCAAGTTATAGGGAAATAAATACAAGTAGCACTTTGCTATTTCCAAACCATTTTTTTTTCAAAATTAGCGCTAGTTACATTGGAACCCTGATATCTTTCAGGAATCTCTGAATATCCATTGACATGTATATATATTTTTAGTAGACATCCCAAAGTATTGATCTAGGCCCATTTTGGTATATTTCATGCCACCATTTCACCGCCAAATGCGATCAAATAAAAAAAATCGTTCACTTTTTCACAAATTTTTTCACAAACTTTAGGTTTCTCACTGAAATTATTTACAAACAGCTTGTGCAATTATGGCACAAATGGTTGTAAATTCTTCTCTGGGATCCCCTTTGTTCAGAAATAGCAGACATATATGGCGTTGGCTTTGCTTTTTGGTAATTAGAATGCCACTAAATGCCACTGCGCACCACACGTGTATTATGCCCAGCAGTGAAGGGGTTAATTAGGGAGCATGTAGGGAGCTTTTTGGGGTAATTTTAGCTTTAGTGTAGTGTAGTAGACAACCCCAAGTATTGATCTAGGCCCATTTTGGTATATTTCATGCCACCATTTCACCGCCAAATGCGATCAAATTAAAAAAGACGTACATTTTTCAAAATTTTAGGTTTCTCACTGAAATCATTTACAAACAGCTTGTGCAGTTATGGCACAAATGGTTCTAAATGCTTCTCTGGGATCCCCTTTGTTCAGAAATAGCAGACATATATGGCTTTGGCGTTGCTTTTTGGTATTTTGAAGGCTGCTAAATGCCGCTGCGCATCACACGTGTATTATGGCTAGCAGTGAAGGGGTTAATTAGGTAGCTTGTAGGGAGCTTGCAGGGTTAATATTAGATTTAGTGTAGAGCTCAGCCTCCCACCTGAAACATCAGACCCCCTGATCCCTCCCAAACAGCTCTCTTCCCTCCCCCACCCCACAATTGTCCCCGCCATCTTAAGTACTGGCAGAAAGTCTGCCAGTACTAAAATAAAAGCTATATTTGTATTTTTTGGTGTTTTTTTTTAAAGCATATTTACATATGCTGTTGTGTACTATCCCCCCTTAGCCCCCAACCTCACTGATCCCCCCCAAACAGCTCTATAACCCTCCCACTCTAACTTAATGGGCGCCATCTTGGGTACTGGCAGCTGTCTGCCAGTACCCAGTTTAGAAGAAAAAATGTATTTGTTTTACATTTTTTAGACTTTTCTGTAGTGTAGCTTCCCCCCCACACAAAAACCAACCCCCCACCCCTCCACGATCTCTTTTAGTGTTGATTTTTTTTGGTGTGCCTAGGCCACTTAACATTTTACTTTTATTCACTTTCCGTAGTGTAGCGGTTCCCACCCGCTCCCGCCCCGTGCACGCGCCCGCCCGCCACCCTCCGTGCGCGCCCCCGACGGTCCCGCGCCCGATCCCGCCCCCCTCGACGTCACACGGCACACCGATGGCCGCCCACCCGCCTCCCAAGTCGGCTCCCACCCACCAACGATACCGGCCATCGATGTCCGGTGCAGAGAGGGCCACAGAGTGGCTCTCTCTGCATCGGATGGCCATGTCAGGTTATTGCAGGATGCCTCCATATCGAGGCATCACTGCAATAACCGGAAAGCAGCTGGAAGCGAGCAGGATCGCTTCCAGCTGCTTTCCAAACCGAGGACGTGCAGGGTACGTCCTCAGGCGTTAACTGCCTTTTTTTTTGAGGACGTACCCTGCACGTCCTCGGTCATTAAGGGGTTAAGGTGGATTATCAGTTTTGAATCAACAATCATGATAGGAGAAGGAAAGTACTCTTTGCAATAGCCGTGAGCATACAAGGTAGGTTAGGTGTTAATATTAATGTGTATATATAAATGTTTATATATTTGTATTTATCTATTAGATAAAGATCAAGAAGGAATGTACGTTTATTTAAATACCTGTTAAATATTTATTTTACCAACTAAGCTAAATCAGTGCTAAATGACCTTAAAGGGACACTAAACCCAAATTCTTTCTTTTATGATTCAGATAGAGCATGCAGTTTTAAGCAACTTTCTAATTTACTCCTACTATCAATTTTTATTCGTTCTCTTGCTATCTTTAGTTAAAAAGTAGGAATTTAAAGCTTAGTAGCCGGCCCATATTAGGTTCAGCACCATGGATAGCGCTTGCTTATTGGTGGATACAGTTAGCAAACCAATTAGCAAGCATAACCCAGGGTCTCAACCAATAATTGGCCGGCTCTAAAGCTCCACATTCCTGCTTTTTAAATAAAGATAGCAAGAGAATGAAGAAAAATTGACAATAGGAAGAAAATTAGAAAGTTGTTTAAAATTGCATGTTCTATCTTAATCATTAAAGAAAACAAATGGGTTTAGTGCCCCTTTAAGGGAAAAGAAGAGGGCAGTCTACCCCAGTCTCTTTCATCAACTGTACACGCTATACCTGCGTATTCGTTTGTAATTGGTTAGCAAGAGTTCTTTTGTTCTGGGGACAGGGAAATCAGTGAAAAGGAAAAACAAAAATATGCTCATTTAACAAAATGAAGCTGCATTATTTATTGATAGCAAATAGATCCAAGAATGTGTTCAGGCAGACAAGAGAGTTGTAGAAAAATAAAAGTATGCTTTATTAGGATAATTTAAAAACGAAAAAATAGGCAGACTCCAATGAACATTGGGAGTGAGAAAGGTCTGACCGGTTTCAGCCTAACAGGCTGTAGTCATAGACATGTTGCACCTGTGCAGGTGCACTCTATTTAAAACTCTTAGCTCCTCCTAGAGGAGGTGATAAAAGAAAAGAAGAACTGACTCCCAATGTTTAACCCCTTGAGGGAAAAATAAATAGAGCAATATATATACATGCATATAAAAAGAACAAAATAGACAACTAACATTAAATGAACACATAACTGTCAAAAATTAGTAGCCCCTATTAGCTCAGCAGCCGCAACATATCAAGTGTATTCAAATAATGAATATAGTAACATTTCATTAGTGCAAAAGCAAGCTCTAGTGTTTTTTGTACTTAAGGGCAACCTAGCTAAAATAATGAGTAATATCTAGCTAATGTATATATATATAAGATGAATAAAGAGCTCTATGTACTTTGTTTTAAGGACATGAAGTTATTTAGGATGTGAATGGTGAACGTGTATGTAACAAATGGCGTGTAGAAGTATATAAGACTTAAGTATTTAAAGTCTAATAATGAACTATTTTAAATATATATGGATAGATTGTCTAACAAAGGTGTTGATATTCTCAAAAGATATAACCAGATATACATGTCTATCTAAATTTACGAAACAAAATGTGGGACCATAGTCAGAATATGGGCTTAGTCTAAAGTAAAATACCTCCATGAGCTGATGTATACATAGTTTTGCAAAGATGGGCACATAGATACTTCAACATAAACTATACGCTTGGAGTAATAAGAACTATTAGTGTTGCCAGTAATTGATGATGTCAAATTCAGAGTTGAATCCCCTTGGTAAAAGGCAACCGAGCTTATGGATCCAATAAATCTCCTGACGGCATAAGATGCCAAATTTGTCACCTCCCCTAGGGGGTCTGACAATCTGCTCGATTGCCTGCCACCTAAAGGATCCAACTCGGCCTTGGTGTACCTCCAAAAAGTGTTTAGAAAGAGCAGAAACTGCTCTTTCATGGGAGATGTGGGCTAGATGCTCTTTGATACGTGTCCCCACTGCTCTGGTGGTCCTACCTACGTACTGTTTGTGGCATAGGGTACACTCTATGAGGTATACCACAAATTTACTACCACATTTAACACAGCCCTTGGTCTCAAAAGATTCTGCCCCAGAAGCTGACGTAAAGTGAGTGGCTACTTTAATGTGGTCACAGGACCCGCAGGACCTCTTTCCACACCGGAAAGTGCCCTTGAAATGTAACCAAGAGCTCCTGCTTGGTTCTTCCCTTAACTGGCTGGGGGACAACAGATTGCCTAGGGTCAGATTTTTCCTGTAAACAAAGTTACAGCCACCCTTAATGACATCACGTAATGATTTATCTCCCCGCAGAATTGGAATGTTCTTCCTAATTATATTACAGACCTGATGGTATTGGTTCGAGTAGGCTGTAATAAGGGTAGGAGTATTACGTGTCAATACTGTCTTGGTTCTTTCATCTGCTGGGTTAATGGTCCTGTGGAACAAGCCTGACCGATCCATCTTATCTACCTCATTACGTGCTCTCCAAATAGTTTTAACAGGATAGTTCCTATCTCGTAGGCGCTTTTCCAAATCCTCACTCTCTCTGTCGTAGTCCCCACCCCGGGTACAGTTACGTTTGACACGCATAAACTGGCCTTTAGCAATCCCCCTAAACACATGCTTAGGGTGACTGCTATTAGCGTGCAATAATGTATTGCCGGAGATAGGCTTACGGTAGAGAGAAGAAATGATCTTATGGGTGTCTGAATCACCCGTCAGAGTAACATCCAAATAACTCATAGTGCTGTGATGCCACTGATAGGTGAATCTGAGACCCACTTCATTGCAATTCAATTGGTCCACCCATTCCTTTGCTTGTATCTCCCCTGAGGACCAGATGATCAATAGGTCATCTATGAACCTCAGGTATTTATGGATGGATCCAGTGAATGTATTACTACCCCCATAGACGTGGAACCGCTCCCACCAGCCCATAAAAAGGTTGGCGTAGGAGGGGGCAAATTTTGCCCCCATGGCGGTTCCACGCCTCTGGAGGTAGTAAGTGTCGGAAAACTTGAAGAAGTTATGTTGGAGCAGGAACCTAATAACCCTCAAAACAAAATCTTTGTGTTGAGAATCCAGGTCTGTGACCATATCCAGAAAAAATTCCACAGCCTTGAGTCCAGATTCGTGGGGAATACTGGAGTATAGAGCCACCACGTCGATAGTTATCCAACTATAGTTAGACTCCCATCTAATCTGTTCCAGTTTTGATAAGACATGAGCAGTGTCACGTACATAACTGGGTAGTCTGTGTACCATTGGTTGCAAGAAGTTGTCGACCCATTTAGATAGTGGCTCTATTAAAGAGCCAATACCTGCCACAATGGGTCGTCCCTGGACATTTTCAAGACTCTTGTGGACCTTCGGGAAGTGGTGGAAGATGGGCATCACTGGATTTTCAACCAACAAACAGTCAAATGTATGTCTATCGATGATGCCCATCTCCAGACCATCATCCAGGAGATCCTTCAAGATATGTCCAAAAGATGTAGTGGGGTCCCTAGGTAAGACGGAATAGGCCTCATGATCACCCAATTGTCTCAAGGCTTCCGCGACATAGGAATCCCTGTCCATGACAACTACACTACCACCTTTGTCGGATTGACGAATCACAATGTTGTTGTTATTCTGTAGTTTGGTAACGGCTTCCCTTTCTTTTCTAGTCAAATTTGAGTTGTAATTAGAATTGGTCTGGGAAAGAGTGGTGAGGTCCTCCATGACTCTTTTATGAAACACTTCAAGACTCTTACCCCTAATATGTAAGGGGTAGAAGTTTGATGCAGACTTTAATCTATGTTGACCAGTAGTGTCCTTAGATGTTTGACCTATGGACCCTGATAAGTCCTCCAGGTTAGTGAGTGCACAAACATCAGCAAAAGACATATTATCAACATCAAAATTTGAGTTTTCTACTGGTGGATGAGTGGTGGGGGGTAATCTATTTGTGTCTGTTTCTGAAAAGAATTTTCTCAGTGTTAAATCCCTCACTAATCTGTTCACGTCAAGAATTGTCTGGAACAAGTCAAAGTTCCTAGAGGGGACAAATCCTAACCCATAGCTCAGTACTTTCCTTTCAAGGTTGGTAAGATTATAGGTGGATAGATTTATGACAGAGTTATCCGTCATTGGGGTATGTGTTATTGGTACCTGTGTCGTGGAGTACCCCTGTTCTCTCTCAATTGGTATCTCTGTTGTTGGAAGTCCCCAGTGGCAGATATCTGTCTGTTGCCCCGTCCCCCTCCCCTGGGTCGTCTCGGGCCCCACTGAAAAACCTGCTGTGTAGTGTCAGAGTTATCGTCAGTGCCCTGGGGGTTGGAGGTCATATGATAATGAGTGTTACCTCTTCTCTTACGCCTACCCCTTTTTGGGATAGCCCCTGGGTTTACATGTTCCTTAAGTATACCTCTTGTTGGTTTATCGCTCACTGTATTAGACCCCAAGCTTACTTGGTTGGTTGGAGTTCCCTCATCCCCTTCAGAGCCGGAGTAACCATCTGATTCAAAACTGGAGGCAAACCTCTCTTCGTCTGTTAACTCCGGCTCTGAATCGGAAAAGGCAACCTTCTTGGTAGCCCTCATTTTAGGTTGTTGTGTTCTTTTAGGTGGATGATCTAATTGTCCCCCCTGCCCTATGGTCTGGTGGCCTGATTGATTATGTTGTGCCTGGGACCAAATCCTACTTCTATCTTTGCGTTTCCAAATGTATACTGTGCCCTTAGAATAATCTTTTTGGTCCCTAAGGAACTTGGTGTGTTTAACCTGGATGATTAATTTTTTAGCCTCCTCAATCACCTTCCTAAGTGTCTCATCGAATTGAGGGTAAATTTCATGTTGTTTAAACAAATTCATATCTGCTTGTAGCAAAATAATCCTATTTTTAACCTCTTTGAGTAGCATATCCTTATATTCAATAAGTAAAGCAATGAGTTTTAAGGAACAGTCAGTGAGAGTCTGGTTCCAGCGTTCAATAAAGTCCACATCCTTGATATCATAGGTAGGGAATTTATTGATCCTTAGTCCCCTGGGTACCATTTGCATATTGATATACTTGGAAAGGATCCACTTGTCCCATTTTAGTCTTTGTTCCTTTAGTTTCAGTGTTTCCATGTCATAAAAGTGATCCCCTAATTTAGTACTGGGTGTATCACGATCAAAAACATCTTGTAATTCCAATAAGTCTAAGTCCTCATCATCAGATTCTTTAAGGGAATAAAAGGAGTCTGTAGCTGCCATATTGTCCATATATAAATAATTATTATAACTCTCAGTTAATCAAAAACCTGTATTTACAGATATTGATATGTATGCCGGGCTGCCAATAGATCCAACAGAAAAATTGGCTTAAACTTTGTCCCTCCAGAAGAAGAAAAAGGTGTATAGGTAATAACACAAACCGTGTATATACACCTATTGTAGCATCAATCCAGGGAAGAAGAATGAGAAAAAAAAGAGAACAAATGATGCAAACAATGAATGAGCAAGCGTTAGTGGAGACCGCTGTTACTATCGCAACATGCAGAGTTAGTAAAAGTCTTGAAGGGTTATAACATATTAGTGCTTGTATCACAATCCAAACATCTAAAGCATGTGTGATATGTTATATTATAGTAGTAGTAAGCAGACACAGCAGCAAACGAAGGATTTATGGCAAGTGAGAGGTTAATCAAGCTGTGTATATCAGGAAAGCCAGGTCCTGCATATTCAAATGCTTGCATAAGTGCTCAAAAATAATCAACCAATCAATCCATATGACCTTATACATATATTTATGCTGAAAAAATATGTGTGAAACATATAACATGAAACATATAATCCTCTTCAGGGCAGGTCATAACCATCTATCCAGTCGCTCACTTTTAGGTGATAAGTGTTGCAGGTAACTTAACCACATCGGAACCCTGTTATGTCAATTTTGTTTGAGCATTTCTCAGCCTAATATCTATATCCTACCCTAGCGTAAGGACTTTTTCCTATGCTTGCTTGTTACACTTTTTCATCCATTTCATAAGCATCTGCAACACTTATCACCTAAAAGTGAGCGACTGGATAGATGGTTATGACCTGCCCTGAAGAGGATTATATGTTTCATGTTATATGTTTCACACATATTTTTTCAGCATAAATATATGTATAAGGTCATATGGATTGATTGGTTGATTATTTTTGAGCACTTATGCAAGCATTTGAATATGCAGGACCTGGCTTTCCTGATATACACAGCTTGATTAACCTCTCACTTGCCATAAATCCTTCGTTTGCTGCTGTGTCTGCTTACTACTACTATAATATAACATATCACACATGCTTTAGATGTTTGGATTGTGATACAAGCACTAATATGTTATAACCCTTCAAGACTTTTACTAACTCTGCATGTTGCGATAGTAACAGCGGTCTCCACTAACGCTTGCTCATTCAATGTTTGCATCATTTGTTCTCTTTTTTTTTTGCATTATTTATTGCAGAAACCTTCTCAGATATGAAAATACATTGTTATTAAACTTATAATTTGTGTTTAATGTCCCTTTACACAGATATAAAACAGTCTAATTGTTGCAATAAAATGAGGAAGCGGACTAAGCTTAATAGAAATCAATGTAATATGTATTACTCAACAGTTTAAATGTATTTTGCCTTTTATTTATTAAACTTCATTTGTGCAAGGTCCATTACTTCCTATCACAAAAGGCAAAGGAGTAGTTTTTTCCTTTGAAGTGGTTGCTAGGAAACACCTGCACTAGCAAGTTTCTTGCCCATGCTCAGTAGAGGGCATTTGCTTCAAAAATCGTGTGACAGTAGAAATTTAGTTTTAAAATGGTAGCTCACTTATCTCACTAAAGGCAGTGGCTACTTTGATCATTTCAAAGTAAACAAGTTGTGTGCTTTTTATTAGGTTTACTTTAACTTTTTTTTTTTTACTAAAGAAGTGTTTCATATCCATTGAAAGGGTGAAACCTATTTTTTCTTTCATATAATCTGCTTATACTGCATCACTGCCTCTGTAGATGTAAGACCTGCAATAAGGCTCAGAATGTGTAGCAGGAGACAAACAATGAACAGATTATAAACATACGAGTATGGGATTAATTAAACACTGGGGTCACTTTCTATATCCACAGTGATCCTTGAGCAAAATGCTGTTCAGTTCATGGCCAGCTTTAAATTCTTCAGGAAGTTAAATTCTGCCAAATTTTAATTTAGCCAGACAAGCTATTTGAAGTTGTAACAGAAAGTCTTTTGACAAGGTACTGGGTATGATACCACAGGCACGTTTGCACTTGTACTACATTCCAAGAAACGTGCGGCACATAAACTGTAGCAAATAAACTGTTTGGTTCACTATCTGTAAACTTTGTTCATTATTAACTCACGGTTACTGGATATGCTGTATTAATAAAAAGCAGAAAAACATCTGTCAAAATACAATCAGGTCTATTCAACGCAGGGCTTATTCCCGCTTAAAACAGCGCCAACAACTGCTGAGAAGAATCCAGCCGTGATGTGGTGTTACACAAGGAGGATCTAATCTACACCCCCTCCAATCAGAGAAAAACAAGAACAGCCTTTTGTGTACAGCGTGACAAGGAAAACAGAGTCAACTGTAAATGAAAACGTAACCTAACCTCACCTGCATTCGCACGCACAGTGTGTGGATTAAATACAGAATGCTTAAAGGTTTTTTTTTCCCACCTAAAAACACAAGAAGAAGAAAAAAAAAAAAAAACAAAAAAAAAAAAAACACACACACACACAAACATGAATCATGGAGAAATGAAATAAAAAATATTTTTAGGGACATGAAACCCAACATTTTTCGCTTTCATGATTCAGATAGAGCATACAATTTTAAACATTTTTTTAATGTACTTCTATTATCGAATTAGCTTCATTCTCTTGGTATCCTTTGTTGAAAGGCATTTCTAGATAGGCTCAGGAGCTTGAAGCTAGCTGCCGATTGGTGGCTGAACTTGTATGTCCATTTTATTGGCTTACAACTGTGTTCAGCTACTTCCCTGGAGTGCATTGCTGCTTCTTCAATAAAAGATACCAAGAGAATGAAGCAAAACTGAAAACACAAGTAAATTGGAAAGTTGTTTAAAAAATGTATAATCTGAATAATCATGAAAACAAAAAATTGGGGTTTATGTCCCTTTAAAGGGACATGAAACCCAACATTTTTCTTTCATGATTGTGGTAGAAAATACCATTTTAAACAATAACAATTTATTTGTATTATTTAATTTGCTTCCTCCTGTTATCCTTTGCAGAAAGGTTTATCTAGGAAACCTCAGAAGCAGCAAAGAACCTAGGTTCTAGCTGCTGATTAGTGGCTATATGTATATATATGTATATATACATATACACATACACACACCGATTGTCATTGGCTCACCCATGTGTTTCTGCCCAAGAAAGAAGAATCAGATCTCATATTTATGAAAACTAATTGCACAAAAAAGCAGAAATTATATCATGAATAAAATCACTTTTCCAGCATCCCTGTTGCCAAAATGTATAGAAACGTCTAATGTCTCCATAGGCTTTAAAATCCTGATAAGCACTGACAGCTCTTCGCACCCTGCCAGCAATTATAATGTGCCTTGGTTTGTTCACAAAACAGTAGTAACATTACTGTTTCATCTCTGGCTGGGTGCCAAGACAGATTTA
The DNA here is from genome assembly GCF_027579735.1 of Bombina bombina. Taxonomy (NCBI): domain Eukaryota; kingdom Metazoa; phylum Chordata; class Amphibia; order Anura; family Bombinatoridae; genus Bombina; species Bombina bombina. The sequence continues at coordinate 92,223,739 of NC_069508.1, read as the reverse complement.
ACTGTTGCTTTCTATCTTCTAGTAGATATGATACATTCCCTTCACAGCGTATGAATTGCTGCAGAACATGCTTCTAAGAAACATCTTTAAAGTAATATCAAATTTACAAAGTCAGATGCCCACAATTATCATTCAATCCAGCCTGTTTTTGATACTTGTCTGAGCTCGATATAGTATAAAAGTTACCAAATCCACAATAGTGTTTAACTGTGAGTGTAAAGTTTCATGAATGAGTACTAGGTTTTTAATAATACTATTAAAAAAAACATAAATTACGCTTACCTGATAATTTTCTTTTCTTCAGATGGAAAGAGTCCACAGCTGCATTCATTACTTTTGGGAATTCAGAACCTGGCCACCAGGAGGAGGCAAAGACACCCCAGCCAAAGGCTTAAATACCCCTCCCACTTCCCTCATACACCAGTCATTCTGCCGAGGAACAAGAAACATTAGAAGAAATATCAGGGTGAAAAGGTGCCAGAAGAACAAAAAACAGACGCCCCACAGAAAAAATACAGGTGGGGAGCTGTGGACTCTTTCCATCTGAAGAAAAGAAAATTATCATCAGGTAAGCATAATTTATGTTTTTCCTCATAAATGGAAAGAGTCCACAGCTGCATTCATTACTTTTGGGAAAACAATACCCAAGCTATAGAGGACACTGAATGCAAAAACGGGAGGGTACAAGAGGCGGCCCATTCTGAGGGCACCAGGCCTGAAAACCCCTACCCAACAAAATCCTGCTTCGTCCAAAGTCAAGAACAACTTTGAAAAAAAAGGAAAAGGCCCAAGGACACTGACCCACAGATAGTCCACAGACTTGCTAGAGACCGTAGGAACTAGACTCGGCTGAGTCAACAGCCTCCAAGAGACACCGTCGCCCAGCAGTCAGTTTCCAAACAACACACCCCTTACAAAAGAAAGGGAACAAACTACCGTAATACTTCCACAAAGAAGAAAAGGCATGGAGAAAATATGATTGTACTTGTAAAGCGCGGCTAATCCCCCTTAAGGGAATCAAGGCGCTGCTCATTATATCAACCATGAAAGGAGGAAAGGCCGAGTAGACCTCGCCGGGGATCGAACTTGCAACCCTCGGTTTGCTACAGTGCAGAGTAGCCACAGTGCATTAGTATGCTGAGCTAGCTGTCCAGCTAGCATAAGGAACTCCAGACCAACAGAGACCCACCAGTCTCATAGAAACAAGGGGAGGCAACGCTCAGACCCAAGAAAAACAGAAACCACGAGATAAGGCTGTGAGTCCGAAACAGAGAGGATCTTCCCCTAACACAGTGCAACCGCACTCTAAAAAGCAACTGAAAACGAAAGGTCCCCAAGTCGCAAAAAGGTAGCTCAGAATACCGAAACAGTCAGAAATGAAACATCGTGCAGCAAGCTCAGATAGGTCTGATGAACAACACCTGAAATAAAAACACTGCACGCTGCAGTCATCAAAAAATTACTCTGAAACTTAAATACTTCCAGGGCAAGCAGCTGAAGATAGGATCCTTCAGATTGCTAAGTATCCACTAACCAGCCGATGACGTTGCAGGCTATCCAAGAGCCGCCAGTCTGTCCCACAAATCTTGAGCATGGAGAAAGGAGAAACCTCAAGAGGCTTACTGTACCTCGAATGCTCCGAGGATGAATTTAGTAGAGCAACAGATCTCAGATCCTGCTCCAACACCGGACCAGCCCAAGTGACAGACATGTCTGATAGACAGGGGGGACAGAAAGACTCCAACTACAAGCCCCCAGGGAATGGAAAGAAAAAGGGGGGACTCCCCCACCTCAACAGAGCTCGGGTGCCAACCCAATCTGCTCCTCCAAAATAAGGCACTCCCAAGGAGAACCCCCTGGGACCTGGAACAGAGAAAAGTGCAATAGATCCGTAGGAAGACCTGTCAAAGCTCTCTTAGACAGTCTCTACGTAGAGAGATCAAATTTCAACAGGTGGAACAGAGCCCACAGAGCAGCAGATGCTGCCCCTTACAGAAATAAGCCACCTGATCCAACGTCCTACACACATGACAGGACAAAGACCCTCCAGAGAGAGGAAACCCCAGCTCATAAGGAAGACAAACTATCCCCTCAAAAGGGAAGGGCACAGATAAGGACAGCATACATGTTCACAAGACATGAAGCCATAGTATGATCAAAACTCGGACCGAATGAAAAAATCATCCAAACATCACTGTTGACCCAACAGAGAAAAAACTCCCCATGAAGAGGAGCATACTCCGTCCGAAGGACAAGTCAGGCCTTAAAGTTTATAACCAGTACCCAAAGGTGGATGTGAACTCTAGCCTTCCTGCTTGCATGCCCAATGAGCTAGCCCCTATGTCACAAAATAGGGTACCTGAACAAACTGGGTCGTCCCGAACCAGTCCACAGGATCATAAGTCTCCAGACAGCCAAGAAGGATCCAAGACAAGAACCCTGGACCCAGGACCCAGAATCGTCCTAAAACGAACAACTCCCCCAGGGAACACAAGATACCCCGTCTGAAGCAATCAGACCTCACAGGGGATGATAACCGGGGAACCCGGAGAACGGGTACAGGACTCACTCGTAATTCCCAGCCCAAAGGGAAGAGAACACCTTTGGCCGGCGGTCAACACCCCCCAACAAGGTGCTAGGGCGCGACAAAGTCACGCAATTTATCTAGAGCTCAAAGGCAAATGAGAACGAGAACAGAGTCACCCGAGAGAGTAGAAAAGAAAGGCTAGTCCCCATAATCCTTTCAGATTAACATTCCAGAGGACCACACCCAAGGGAGAAGAATGCAAAGCATCCCAAACCCAGGCAGAAAAACACCCCCTAAGCAAAAAAGCTTGGAAAAAGAGACAACACCTCCTATCACCCCTGATATGGAGACGACTAACTCCCAAAGGAAGACAGAGCCACACAGCCTTCACTGCCTAATTAAGCAGGCCAACGCCGCCAGAAAAAACGGACAAAGTCCAGAAAGTCTTGACCCAAAGGAAGAGAATCTCTAAAAGGAAAAAGTCTTAAAGACACTTCCAAAGAGACCATAAAAGGCAAAACCGGCGGAATGAAGGACCTAAATCCTCCAAGCCTCCAACCCACAACAGGAACGCACGCTCTAGTTCCCGGAAACATTGGAAACGACTGAGCATGTCGCCGCGGATCTTAAGAGTCCCGGCCCACAAGATTGAAAGGCGAATGAGGACTGTACCAATCCCCCATGTCCCTAAGTAACTCAGACCATCAAGTTCTCTCAGGATGCTAGTTGAAGCTTGTAAAATAACAAGTAAACAACACAAGTCATATTGTTATCACTAGGCGCCCTCACCGGACCAGCAGGACATAAAAAGGCGCCACGTGTCTGAACTAGGCCTCAAAGACAGAAGGATATGTACCCAGTCAGGACCAGCCTAAAACCAAGGGCCCCAGCACTGTCAAGGCTACATAGAGTCTCCCCTGAGAGGGAGGGATAAAGAAAGTCAGACAGACTTTTGTAAACAGTGTGACCACAAAATCGCGAGTATCAATTCCAGAGAAGAAAGTTCCCGAAGGAAACCTCACACCACAAAATGAGCTTTAGACCAAACAAAAATCATCCTCACCAGATGAAAATAAAGGATAAGGCAATCCATAAGCTATCGCCCAGGAAGAACGGACAGACCCGCAGGACCAGCCCAAAAGGGGTCCGAGATTTCCCACGCCTGACGAGCCCCGGTTAACGGAACACGGACAATATCGTAAGCACACTCCCGGGAGGTGTAGATGCGCCAGCGCCAAAAATATGGCCATGCGGAACTGTGTCGTAACCTCCGGTGGGAACAGGCCACACTCCATAGAAGAATAAGTAGCGTTTGGGTTACGTGCATGCGTAGTAAGAGTTAGTGGTAGGGAACTCGTCTCGTGGGAAATGGAATCCCCAGAGGCGGATGGCTCAGTGGGCACCTGATTCCCCGATCCCGAGGAACAGAACACTCTAAAGCAGCATTCGGAACATAACTAATGGGCATGTATCACCCATGCCAATTCATATTCTTTGCAAGAAGTAGAGTCTGAATCAGAATCCTCCATAACTGGGACACTGAATAAAAAAATGGACAAATAAGAAATCTAAATGGCACCTTACACCCCCAATGGCTGGGGCACTCACCACCTCAAGAGAACCAGACAACAGCAGACCAGGATTTCTCCGTCGCCACACGGTCAGAAAAGCGGAAATTGAGTCACAAGGTAAACCGTGCAGTCCATGCAAAAGCGTGCCCGACCGTAAAGGCAGCTTCACTAGACATAGGCCGTTATGTTCCAAAATAGCCATGAGCCGAAGCAATACTACAAAGTAGCAGACAGAATCACATAACACACATGATTATAAACCCCCCTGTTCAATAACCCTCAATTCCTAGATACAAAAGGATCTTTACTGAGACCCTATGATACAGTTATCCCCGAAAGGTTGTAGCCCCTCTCGGATAAACAGTTGTAATTACAATACATCCATGATGAAAGTAAAATTAAACAATCTTACCGGAATCTACGCCGGGAACACAGCCCTTCAAGTGTGACAGATAGTAGCGTCGCTTCTGCCATGGACTTGAGATAAAAAAGCAGGCAGCGAAACTCGTCAACGCTGATCGCTTGTGGAGCTATTAATATGAGTCGGGATGGTTTCGCAGAAAGACTCTCTCCCTGCCTCTCTGGACTCTAACTTTCATCTAAGCCCTCACTGAGAGGCTGACAGGACTGCTTAAAACTCCAGTCCTATGCTGAAGAGTACTACCCTCCATGAGAGACTATCGAAAACTTCTAACACTTCTCTGCCAACGTCCTGGTACGAAAGGCAAAGAATGACTGGGGAATGAGGGAAGTGGGGGGGGGGGGGTATTTAAGCCTTTGGCTGTGGTGTATTTGCCTCCTCCTGGTGGCCAGGTTCTGAATTCCCAAAAGTAATGAATGCAGCTGTGGACTCTTTCCATTTATGAAGAAAACAGGGACACTTTCATTCATTAATCTTTACATTGCAGCTTTGGTTTTAAATACTTACCTTTTTCCTTATAAAACCCAGACCGGAGATCCTCCGCCCTCAGCTCCTCTGTACTTACCTCAGCAATGACAAAACCGGCTTCCTCCAATCATGGCGTGCACCACGGAGCTTCCAGCTCGTGAGGCCACGCAACTATTGGAGGAAGTCGGTTCGGTCATTGCTGTGGTAAGTACTTGTCACGGATACCAAGCTGCCAGGACAACACCTTCCATATTTGGATTACTGTGTTTTCCACCAAATCCCCTTTGTTTGTTACAGTGTTTTAACTTTGCCCTGAAAGAGCTGATCGCTACCCCGCATTGCCCCTTCCGGCCTTGCCGAGTCCCAGCCGGAATCTTATGGAACTATTCGTCGGCTGGGATCGCTAGAGACTACGACCTAGCTATTGTGGGATCTCTATGTGCCTATGGCTCCTATGGAGGTGCCAGCCTGTCTGGAGGGGCAGTGCTCTCTTGATCAGATAAGGCTCTTATCAGATGGCAAATGTGTATATAAGCTGTGTGTTTGTCTCAAAGCCTGTTCATGTTTCACCTGAATACTGGTCTTGTCTGGTTATTAGGGTGGGCTACTAGCTATAATCACTTTCCCGCTATACAGCTACATGTTCCAGGGTAGAGAAGGATCGTTTGGCGGAGATACCCAGTCGGGGTATCCGGAGTCCGTCACAGTACTGTGGTCTCATCGCTAAAAATAAGGAGAATAAATATATATTTATAAGATTGAGTCCTCAGAGCCAGCGAGCTATAACCAAAAGACGTATTTCTTTAAAACCTTTCCCTTGCGATTAAAAGTTGTGTTGCTGGCTACACCATATTCAAACTAGCCCCCAAATAGATCATAAATCTGTCGCATCTAAGGTAACCTAGCAATGCCAATGCTATTTTATGGCTCCATGTACTAAGCCGTCAATTCATCCGTCATTGTAGACGCGGATAAACTCGCCGTTACTCGCCGCGGGCGAAATGGTGTCCGCTGTCGCTATGTACTAATATTCCCCCAATAAATAGACAAGTCTAGCCCGCCGCGAGCAGTTGCGGATTGTTGATAAATTTGACGCCTCGCTCGCCGCGACTAAGCTGATGGTACTTAACTTTCAGTTGAATTGTCTGGCCAATTATTAACACGTGACATGCAAGGTGTCACGAACATCATAGTAGTCGCGGGATATTTTGCTCCTATAAAAGTTCAACTTATCTAAACAACTTTATTATTGTTCAAAATTTTTTGAAGAGTGATAACAGAGCGTTATTTTTGTAATATTTATTTACAATTTGGATATGGCTTCATCTGGATCTGATAATATATAAATATTAATATAAAAATAATTATAAAGATTGACAACTAACAATACAAATTTAAATAGATTACTCTTTAATTACAGTCGACAAATTGGGCGCAATTTATGTACATGGAAATGAGAGACAAATTAGACGCCAGTTATGCTGTAAGTACAATGCTGATATTACTGCCTTTTATATATGTCTAGACTGGCGTCTAGATTGACTTTCCTATTGTTTTGTACCTTGCCCGCCACCTAAAAGGTGGCGAGGCAAAAATAGCGAGGTGGGAGCGGAAATTGTAGCGAGCGGACAAATAGATTTTTTAGTACATTCGTTTTTTGGCGAGTTGGTGGTCAAATGTGTCTAATTACAGTGAAAAATGGAGCGGTAGCGAGGTTTGGCGGATAAGTACGCTCGCAATTTTAAAGATGCGAGTTTTAACATAATTGACGGCTTTGTACATATCAGTTTGCGAGTTTTGACGCGAGATTTGTTGCGGGTAGCTCGCTGACTGCTTAGTACATGGAGCCCTAAGACAGAAAATTTTCAAAATATTATAAGGTTACACTGTCTCAAAAAAAATGGATATGACTGCTGAATTTTGAGTTCAGTTATTGTAACAGAATCCCTGAAAAGCCAAAACTTAGAGAGAGTCATAAAAATGCAAAAAGAAAATGCTCAAATGTGTTAGAACATTTTACAGTGTTTTCCCCAGAACTTATTTAAAGGGACAGTCAAATAAAAATGTTTTTATTGTTTAAAAAGATAGATAATCCCTTAATTACCCATTCCCCAGTTTTGCACATAAAACATGGTTATATTAAAACACTTTTTACCTCTGCGATTACCTTGTTTCTAAGCATCTTCTGACAGCCCCCTGATCACATGACTTGAAATGTATTATCTATTGACTTGCAGTTAAGCCAATTAGTGCTGTGTTAGAATCCACGGGCGTCAGCACAATGTTATTTATATGGCTCACATGAACTAGCTTCTGCTGTTGTGAAAAGCCAATAAAAGCATGTGATCATAGGGCTGTCTTTACAAAATTTAGAAACAGACAGAACTTTAGAGGTTATGGAAAGAACAAAAAAGGTGCGTGACAAAAAGAAATGGGATCTTGATAAAGGTAGCTGGGTCTACGTAAACACATAGAAATTTGCTTACTATCCATATTCTAACCTGGGATATTTACTCATTTTTGCAGGTTCATCCCCATTTCTTAAATGTCTGGATATGGGCATATGAATAATCCCTGTATATAACTTGTAATTCCATTTTTTGCAGCACAATCCAGGTTCATTGTTTGTTTTTTTTTACACTGTTGAACAAACTATATGTATAATTCCTGGTGTGCTTTGTATTCAGTTTGATATCCAACATTAAAGGGACAGTATACACTCATCTTCATATAACTGCATGTAATAGACACTACTATAACTGCAAGTGGCAAATAAGACCTCCCCCCACCCCTTCTTTTACATATGAAAAGACCCTTTACACAAACAGGAGCAAGCTGCAGTAGGTATACATCAGTATTCACATAAAACTTTTGGGCTTGGTTAGGAGTCTGAAAATCAGAGCGATGTTATTTAAAAATAAGCAAAACTATACATTTATTTAAAAAAAAAAAAACTTTATGGGCTATATAAATAGATCATCTACAAAACATTTATGCAAAGAAAAAATGAGTGTATAATGTCCCTTTAAAGTATTCAAACGGAAACTATTCTGCTACAATTGAGCAAACACAGTTTCTCTTCAGCCTCATTGAATCTTCAATTACGGAGATACTTTGTCTACCTCTAACAAGGAATCATCAGCGGTGAGAGACCTATAAAATTAAGCCGACCAGGTCACATGTTCTGACGTCATCACGCCCCTCAGAGCGTCCAACGGAACCTGGATACCTAACACACCACCACGAACAGCGAGTTATTTAGCTGTGCACAGCCGAAGATACACACAGATGTATCATTCAATTTGGCAATATTTTGAAACTCCCTTGGTTTATGGTCTCATTGTAAAGGATAAAAACGGTCTCTCATAACGTTTTCTCATAGCGATCTATTAGCCTTTGTTTATGAACATTGAGCTTTTGTTTAAAAGTTATGTTTCATGCTGCTGTATGTACAAAGTAACCATCTTGTTTTATGAAACATTATACATTGTTGTCACCTATGGTATTGTTCCACTACCTTCATTTATTTGTTATTAGCGCTCACTGTAGAAATTGTATTTAGTATATATTTTTTAGTATATATTTCAATATATATTTTATTGATGCCGGCATCATTTCTTCCATTTACTATGCTCTAAACTTGCATTTTAGTTGAATAATATATATATAAAAATATCTTTTTGTCATATCCAAATATACGTTTCTCCTTTTTCATAGAATGCATTATATAGAAAATATTTTATAGAAATCTATTATCACCACACTTATCCTTTATTTTTGGTTAGCTCCAACTACGGATCGCTTTTTGTCCCGCACCTTTTGTTCTTTCCATGACCAAGATTACCTTTGTGAGGAAACGGTAATCAGACAGGGACAGTTAGCATATAACCCATTTAGGTCGCTCTCACACCACCCCCCATCTGTACGATAGAACTTTAGAGGTTGAAAGGTTATAAAGTATATTAAAGGGACAGTCTACACCAGAATTCGTATTGTTTTAAAAGATAGATAATCCTTTTTTTACCCATTCCCTAGTGTTGCATAACCAACACAGTTATATTAATACACTTTTAATCTCTGTGATTATCTTGTATCTAAGTCACTGCAAACTGCCCCCTTATTTCAGTTCTTTTGACAGACATGCATTTTAGCCAATCAGTGCTGGCTCCCTGGAAGTTCACGTGCATGAGCACAGTGTTATCTATATGACACACATGAACTAACACCCTCTAGTGGTGAAAACTGTTTTTTTGCCCTTCAAGTGCTACCTCCTAGGTTTAGCTTTCAACTAAGAATACCAAGAGAACAAAGCAAAATTAATGATAAAATTAAATTGGAAAAGTTGTTTAAAAATGGCATGCCCTATCTGAATCATAAAAGTTTATTTTGGACTAGGCTGTCCCTTTAATATAACAATGTTGGTTGTGCAAAGCTGGGGAATGGTCAGTAAAAGGCATTATCTATCTTTCTTTTTAAACATTAACAATTTTTGTGTTGACTGTCCCTTTAATGAGTGCACCAAGCTGAATTTACTGACCACGCAGACAAAAATTTAAGCCAATAGTTAACAAAACCTAAACAAAAAAAAGCTTATTTTAAAAATGTTTATTGCACAAATTATCATTAAATAATTGTATGTTAATTTATGCAATTAAATGAGACATCTCATATAAAAAGTTACACAGAATACTCACTCTATGCAACTTATTAGCGAAGCACTGTATCCTAAATTGATGGATCTCTCGCCAACCACCCACTATGGCCCAATTTAAACGCTTGTTACTAAAACAACTCTTCACCGAACAACACAACATCAAATTAGACACAAACAACAGACTTCAAGCATTCTTAAGAAAGTGGCGACCTCTAATAGCTACGCTTACACCAAATCTACAACAACAAATCCTTAAAGGGCCATAAAACCCAAATGTTTAAACACTTGAAAGTGATGCAGCATAGCTGTAAAAAGCTGACTAGAAAATATCAACTGAACATCTCTATGTAAAAAAGAAAGATATTTTACCTCAAAAGTTCCTCAGTAGCCACATCCCATTGAAAAGGATTTCTAAGCAGCATATTAGTATGTCTGTCCTGGGACAGCTAAGGGGATGAGCCTCGTGCAAACTCATTATTTCCCTATTCAGGTTAAAGGAAGCTTACTATGAAATCTCATGAGAGTTAAGTGAAATCTCATGAGATCACAGTAAAAGAGTTCATGACCTCAGCACTGCTGATGCTGATTGGCTGCTGTTCATTTCTTCATTTTTTATTTTTTTTTTACCTGCAGCTGGGAGCAGCTGAGTATAACTTTTTACACAGAACTTACTCTGCTGAGCTGAGGAGATTGTGAGGTAAAATATCTTCCTTTTTTACATAGAGATGCTCAGGTTATATTTTCGTGTCAGCTTTTACAGTTATACTGCATCAGTTTCAAGTGATTTAGCATATGAGTATTATGTCCCTTTAAGCCATTTGTCCATCTTAAGGTGATGCTTTTAGCAATCCTAAAGGGAGAATAGCAGTAACAAAAAAAAAAATGATAAAAAATTGAGATGGAGTGTTTGCGGATGATCCTGCTACAGTTAGGCAGATCTTCAATAAAGAATACAGACATATTGATATACTTGCTGTAAAAAATGTATCAAAGTTGAGAGCACATTGCTAGAAAAATGTTAGTTATTGTATAACGGTTGGTCTGCGTTCCAGGACTTCCTGATTCTGTGACTGATGATTGCTTGCGGATTACTTTGTCTCTTTCAATAAAACGAATTTAAAAAAAAAATTATGCAATTAATTGGTACTTTGGATAGAAGAAAATGTTATATAATAAACTGCCCTCACCCAGCTGGCAAATATTTCTATGGAGAAACAATAGGTTTAACGGGAGTTAAACACACACAATTAGCCTCAGAGATACTGGGAGATACACATATGACTCTCGATTTATCAAGCCCTTCTCTCCACTTTGACTGTAGATTTGCACAAGAAACCTTGAAGTCTTCTTAGGTGGAGAATTTCAATCTCCCCGTTCTCTTCCAATGGGGAAATTGACCGCTCATGCGAGTGCATGACTCACTGTGCACGGGCAGGAAGCAGGGTTGCATATGTGCGCAAAGGAGTGCCTCTGTGCAGTGGTAAATGGGTGCAGGGGATTGCTGCCAGCCAGAGGAGAAGCCAGGCGGACAGGGGTAAATATGTCCGCCTGTGTTTAATAAGCCCATGATGAGCCAATAATAAGACACATGTGTAAGCACCAATAACCAGCTAGCTCCCAGTAGGGCTTTACTGCTCCTGAGCCCTACCTAGGTATGCTTGCACAAAGGGTACAAATTACAAAAAAAATCCAAGTCAAATGAAAAGTCTCTTAAAATTGCATAGTCCATCTGAACCAAGAATGTTTAAAGGGAAAGTAAAGTAAAAAAACAAAGAAGAAACCTTTTCATTTTACTTTTTAAATTATCAAACCTGATTTGGTTTTTGGCTTTTTTAAAAGGCATTTTGTTATTTCCGGACTTGACTGCTGCAATAACCTACTTACTTGGCCTTCCTCTTTTCCACCTCTCCCCCTTCAATCCATACTAAATGTCTCTGCAAGCCTAATCTACCTTTCCTGTCGCTCTGTATCTGCTGCACCTCTCTGTGAGTCCCTTCATTGGCTCCCCATTCACAGCAGAATTAAATTTAAAATTCTCATTCTTACATACAAAGCTCTCACCAACGCCGATCTCCACTACCTATCCTCTCTAATACACAAGTATACTCCAGCCCGCCCACTAAGATCCAACAATGACCTGCTCCTTGCATCCGCGACTATCACCTCCTCTCATGCTAGACTGCAGGACTTCTGTGGTGCAGCACCTACCCTCTGGAATACTCTCCCTCGTGCTGTCAGGCTTTGCCCTAATCTTTCTTCCTTTAAATGCTCTCCGAAGACTTTTCTGTTCAGGGAAGCCGACCGCCCAACTCAATAATAAATTAATTTCACTTACCTAACATTTCCCTCATCTAACTCTGTATTAATATCCTTCTCAATCTTGCAGTCCTCACCTCTTGTTTCTAAACCTCCTACCCTTCTAGATTGTAAGTTCCCAAGGGAATAGGGCCCTCAATTCCTCCTGTATGTGTTTGTAAAATGTTGTCTTCTCTCTTACAAGTTTTACATCAATGTTTTATTTAAATGAATTGTATCCATGGACAGAGCTGCAGAATACGTTGGCGCTTCTTAATTAAAGTATAATAATAATAATAATTTCTGTTGTGCTGCTAAAGAATAACATATCAGCCTTAACAACTTTAATACAATTTTTCTGCAATTATTTTTCAATAGCCAAACTCCGCCCACCATTTGTCTTCCTTGAAAAAGCCAATCAGGGATTTAGTCCTCAGACTACTAGGCTTGTCATGGTCATAATGTTAGTATAAAAAGCATATATTTGCAGCTGTTGTCAGTTAAAGCCAAATAGGGACATATATCTAGCAGAGTTAGCCTTGAAAAAGAACAAAAAGGTGCATTGCAAGTATTAGAAGTTGCTGAATATTCAGAGCTAACATTACATGAAAAGGGAACAAAATAAATAACAAAAACACTTTGCAAAGTTGTTTCATTACACATAACTAAATATTTTAAATAAACATCTCTTTTAAAGTTCCTTCACTAAACACTATATGCAGAGCTGCAGGTGAGCATTCTATATAACCTACCGGAAGACCAATACAGAATCTTATTGGCTGTAATATCTGTCAAAAATAAGATTTCATACTCTTAAAAAATATTGCAGTAAGGATTAAGCCCAGTCCCTGTAAAAGGATAGGAAAGTTAAACTAAAATCTTCATGATGATTCAGATACAGCATGTAATTTAAAAACACTTTTAAATTTACTTCTGTTTTCAAATTAAACTTTTGTTTTTTGTGTGCCCTTTCCTAAAAAATAATATGCACATATTCTACACTTCTGGGAGGTAGCTGCACATATATGACTGTTGCCATTGGGTCACCAGATTTGTTTTGCTAGCTCCCGTACAATGCTGCTCATTGTACAAAAGATACCAAAAAGAATAAAGCAAATTTCATAATAAAAGTAAATTAGAAAGTTGTTTAAAATTGTATACTCTGTCTAAATCATGAACGATACATTTTGGGTTTCCTGTCCCTTTAAAAGGTTTTAAAAAAAAAAACAACCAAAAACTGAATATTCAACAAATGGTTACGAGGTTAGGAATTTTCGTTGAATAGAAACCAATATGCCTTAGGTTGTCAATGCCATTTTTTCGAAAGAAACCACATCCTTTAAGCAGGAATGTGAACAAAGAAGACTTTCATAGAAAAGCCACATAATGAACGTCTTAATTCTTCATCTTTTTCTAACCTTTATAAATAAACATGAGTGCTCTAAATAACCTTGTACTTAACTAGTCTCACAATACGCTTTCTGACACTTGAAATTAATATATCTCGCCAAATAAAGAGACAAACAAACGACTTGCTGTACAAGCACACCCTAAAAACAGATTCAGAGATGCCTACAGTCTACATCCTTAAAAGAGAAATGGCGGACATCAAGTAACCTGCTATTAGTAAAGGGATAAAGGGACAGTATACTCCAGTTATTGTTTAAAAAGATAAATACATAATCTCTTTATTACCCATTCCCCAGTTATGCATAACCAACAAGGTTATATTAAAAGGGACACTGAACCCAAAAAATGTTTTCGTGATTCAGCTAGAGCATGCAATTTCAAGTAACTTTCTAATTTACTCATATTATCAATTTTTCTTCATTCACTTGCTATCTTTATCTGAAAACAAAGGCATCGAAGCTTCTTTTTTGGTTCATGACTCTGGACAGCCCTTTTTTATTGGTGGATGAATTTATCGACCAATCAGCAAGAATAACCCAGGTTATTCACCAAAAATGGGCCGGCATCTAAACTTACATTCTTGCATTTCAAATAAAGATACCAAGAGAATGAATAAAATTTGATAATAGGAGTAAATTAGAAAGTTGTTTAAAATTGCATGCTCTAACTGAATCACGAAAGAAAAAATTTGGGTTCAGTGCCCCTTTAAAATACATTTTTACCTCTGTGATTACCTTGTATCTAAGCCTCTGCAGACTTCCCCCTTATTTCAGTTCTTTTGACAGACTTGCATTTTAGCCAATCAGTGCCCTCTCATAAGTAACTCCATGGGCGCGAACACAATTTTATCTATATGGTACACAAACTAATGCCCTCTAGCTGTGGAAAAAAAACTGCCAACTGCATTCAGATACGAGGTGGACTTCAAGGGCTACCTAGGTTTAGCTCTCAACATAGAATACCAAAAGAAAAAAGCAAATTTGATAAAAGTAAAATTGGAAAGTTGTTTAAAATGGCATGCCCTATCTGAATCATGAAAGTTTAATTTTTGACTAGACTGTTCCTTTAAATATTTATATAAAACTTAGACATTAATTATAGCTTGTAATTAAAATGTTCTAGTCTTCTGGAACAATGTGCATAAAATCACACCTGCTTGACTTTGTGCAAGTCAATATAGACGCTGCTATGAAAGGTGAACAGAGGATATAATTTACAATACAACTTTAAAGGGATACGAAACCCATTTTTTTCATTTATTATTCAGATAGAACTGGTAATTTTAAACAACTTCCTAATATTCTTTGTGCTCTTGGTATTGCAGACCTCCCAACTGTCCCTATTTGAGAGGGACAGTCCCTGATTCTGAGCTCTGTCACTCTGTGACTTTACAGAATTTCTCTTAGTCGCAACCACAAACTACCCTGACACACCCACAGACAAACAAATATATTATATAATATATGTGGGAATCGTCTTATATCAATGGATATATGGATATGAGAGACTAAACACTACATTGCCATTGAACTACATAAAAAAATTCTTAAATAAAATGTTTAACATTGAGTAACGTTTAGGTTTTCCTTGGATGTCATCAACTAGAGCAAGATGTAAATCAACTACTGCACAAATCACTATACCATACACTGCAGTTTAACAAATAGCACTGAAATAACTAGAGAGTAAAAGGATAAAAATATCAATTATATATAAAAAAAAAAAAAAGGAGTGCTGATCAACCATATTATTTTTCATGAATTAGAGCAATACACTGTCATCTTTAACCCCTTTGTGGCAGTTTTATAGTGTTCACATCGGAATGTGAACACTATTAGTAAAAATGAAATTACACATTGGTCGAAGCAATCATGTGATTTCAAGGCCGGGGTCGGATCATGGGGGCTGCCTATGCTGCTAGGCAGGACCCCAGGTTGATCCTTGCCTACGTCAAAGGGGGAAGCAGCAGGACGCTGTATATGGTAGGACGTTCCATGCCGTCCTAATGTTGTTAACTCCTTAATGACCAGCGCCATAATCTGTACGGCGCTGGTCGTTAAGCCCTTAAGGACCAGCGTTGAACTTTGTCTGACGCTGCTGTCCTGGGCCACTCTATGCCGTGATCTCGCTAAAAGTAGCGAGATCGCACTATTTCTGCATGCCCCACAAGTGGGGCAGTGCAGAAGTAGACATGCAGAGTTACCAATGCCGAGAGGGACACTCCGAGTCGCTCTCAGCATCGGGTAGTGATTTATTTTTATTAAAGAATAAATAAATATATAGCAAACTGGGTACTGGCAGACTGTTGCCAGTACCTAAAATGGTGGAAATTAGTTAGAAGGGGAAGGGTTATAGAGCTTTTTAGGAGGGATCAGGGAGGTGGGAAGGTAAGGGGGTAAAAAGACTGTCTGCCAGTACCTAAGATGGGGGTGACCAGTGGGGGATGAGGAAGGGAATTGAGCTGTTTGAGAGGGATCAGGGGGCGGGAAGTGTCAGGTGGGAGGGTAATCTCTACTCTACACTAAGAGGCCCATTTATCAAGCTCCGTATGGAGATTGTGGGCCTGTGTTTCTGGCGAGTCTTCAGACTCGCCAGAAACGCAAGTTATGGAGCAGCGGTCTAAAGACCGCTGCCCCATAACCCTGTACACCTGCTCTGAGCAGGCGGGCAGAGATCGCCACAATTCACAGTACGATCGGGTTGATTGACACCTCCCTGCTGGCAGCCGATTGGCCGCGAGCCTGCAGGGGGCGGCGTTGCGCCAGCAGCTCACAAGAGCTGCTGGTACAATGCTGAATAATGTCTGTCGGACCTGATCCTCACTGTCGTATTAGGTCCAACAGTCATATGGTAAATAGGCCTCTAAAGCTAAAATTAACCTTACAAGCTACATGATCAACCCCTTCACTGCCGGGAATAATAGAAGTGTGGTGAACAGTTGCAATTCGCAGCCTTCTAATTACCAAAAAGTTTTGATGGGTAAATAAATAAAAAAATTAAAATAAAAAAAAAAGGCTCTATTTCTGTTAAAATGGATGCTAAAAATGGTCGGGTCTTTTGGGAAAGTTTTAGTCTGAAATGCCTGGTCCTTACGGGGTTAAAGCCTAGTGCTGGCGTAAAGGGGTAAAGTAAAAGGTGTTCATTTTGAATATGGACTCATTGTTCACTAGATGTCCAGCAGAAAGTCCCCTGTGTTTAGTGGACAGTAGCAGGGGTTAATTAGGTAGCTTTTAGGGTTAATTTTAGCTTTACTGTAGAGATCAGCCTCCCACTTGACACATCCCACCCTCTGATCCCTCCCTGACCCCTCTCAAACAGCTCTCTTCCCTCCCCCACAATTGTCCCCACCATCTTAAGTCTGCCAGTACTAAAATAAAAGGCTCTCTAACCCTTCCCCCTCTACCTGTTTGCCGCCATCTTTGGTACTGGCAGCTGTCTGCCAGTACCCAGTTTGCCATATAATTAGCTTTTTATATATAAATATCCCAATTTTTTAGAAATGTAGCTGCCCCCCCTCAATATTCTACCCCCTCCCATATCCTATGGATAACATTTATCCTCCCCCTCTCCCTCCTCTTTACACTTTACTAGTTCCATAGTATAGCGGTCCCACCCACTCCCGACCCCGTGCATGCTCCTGCAACCGCGCACACTCCCGGCACCCCCCGTGCGATCCCGCAACCCCCTCTACTGGATATCCTCCTGGATGGGCCACCCACCAACGATCGCCACCATCGCTGGCTGATGCAGAGAGGGCCACAGAGTGGCTCTCTCTGCATCAGTGGGTAAAAAAAAAAAGGGCCTTGAAAGTGGCTGGAAGCGATCACAATGCGTCAGGCACGTCCTTGGTCCTTAACTATATTTTTTTTGTAGGATGTGCCTGACAAATCCTCGGTCGCCAAGGAGTTAAAGGGACATGAAACGCAATTTTTTTTCTTTCATGATTCAGACAGAGCATGCAATTTTAAACAACTTTCCAATTTACTTCTATTATCTAATGTGATTAGTTTTCTTGGTATCCTGTGTTGAAAGCATACCTAGGTAACCTCAGGAGCTGGTAGTTAGCTGCTGTTTGGTGGCTGCACATTAATGCCTCGCCATTTGCTTACCAATGCGTTCAGCTAGCTCCCAGTAGTGCATTGCTGCTCCTTCAATAAAAAAAACAAACCAAGAAAATGAAGCAAAATTGATAGAGATAAAATGGAAAGTTGTTTACAATTGAACGCTCTATCTGAATCATGAAAGAAAAAAAATTTGGGTTCCATGTCCCTTTAAGATCTACAGTTAAAGGGATATGAAACCCAAATTCTTGCTTACATGATTCATTTAAAACAGGGCTCGACAAACCCAGGAGCCACTGGCTCCTATAATTTTATCCTTGGCTACTAACTTTTTGGGTTATTCTCCATATATCTATATACAAATCCAACTGTCTGGCTCCTAAAAATATGCCTGGCGGCTCCAAAATATTCTTACTGGCTCCTAATTTTTAAACGGATTTGTCAAGCACTGATTTAAAACATATGTTTTTAAACAACAAATTTCCAATTTACTTCTATTGTCTAAATGATTTTCTTCTCTTGGTATTCTTTGTAAAAAAAAGGATACCTAGGTAGGCTCAGAATCTGCCGATTGGTGGCTGCACATATACGTCTCTTGTTATTGGCTCACCCAATGTGTTAACTAGCTCCCGGTAAGCAATGCTGCTTCTGCAACAAAGAATACCAAGACAATTAAACAACTTAGTTAATAAAAGTACATTGGAAAGTTGCTTAAAATTGAATTCTCTATCTGAATCATGGAGGAAATATTTTGGGTTTCATGTCCCTTTAAAGTTCACTTTTGAAGTGAACACAGCAAGGGAGCCAGAGAAGTGGCATATACACATCAGCCAATCAGAGACCTGTGTCTAGAGCAGGAACTCAAGTGTATTGCCACTACAGAGACTATAGTACAGCATTCTGATATATAGTTTTAAAGTTAGATTTGTTGCTTAAAAGGGACACTGAACCCACATTTTTTCTTTCACGATTCAGATAAAGCATGCAATTTGAAGCAACTTTCTAATTTACTCCTATTGTCATTTTTTCTTCATTCTCTTGGAATCTTTATTTGAAAAAAGCAGGAGTGTAAGCTTACAAGACGGACCATCTTTCTGTTTCAGCACCCTGGATAGTGCTTGCTGATTGGTGCCTACATTTAGCCACAAATCAGCAAGCGCTACCCAGGTGTGTGACAGAATAGTCTCCATAACACAAGGGGCACCACCATGTTGTAACCTGGGCCGCTACAGTATTGCAACCAATGGCTGCCAGGAATGTAGAAGTGTTAACTCTGGAGTCTCCACTTCCACTTTAAAATGGATATGACACCCAAAAATCTTCTTTTGGGATTCAGACAGAGAATACCATTTTTAAAAAGTTTCTAATTTACTTCTATTATCAAATTTGTTTAGTTCCCATGATATTCTGTGTTGAAGAGATACCTAGGTATGCATCTGGAGAACTACATGGCAGGAAATACTCTTGCAAATGAATATCATTCTTGCTAAACTGCTGCCATTAAGTGCTACAGAACTGGGCAGACTCCTAAGCATATGTCCCTGCTTTTCAACAAAAGATACCAAGAGAAGAAAAAATTAAATTATAGAAGTAAATTAGAAAGTTGTATAAAATCACATAATCTATCTAAATCATAAAAGAAAAAAAAGGGGGGTTTCATATCCCTTTAACAGGTACTGTAAAGTCCATAATTTTCTGAGTTAAAAGGACACTGAACCCCAATTTTTTCTTTTGTGATTAAGATAGAGCATGAAATTTTAAGCAACTTTCTAATTTACTCCTATTATCAATTTTTCTTTGTTCTCTTTGTATCTTTATTTGAAAAGCAAGAATGTAAATTTAGATGCCGGCCCATTTTTGGTGAACAACCCGTGTTCTTGCTGTTTGGCGGATAAATTCATCCACCAATTAAAAAGTGCTGTCCAGAGTCTTAAACAAAAAAAAAACTTAGATGCCTTCTTTTTCAAATAAAGATAGCAAGAGAACAAAGAAAAATTGATAATAGGAGTAAATTAGAAAGTTGCTTAAAATTACCTGCTCTATGTGAATCACAAAAGAAAAAAATTGGGTTCAGTGTCCCTTTAAAACATGTATTGCAAAGTTGTTTTTTTTATTACAATCTCAAGTGGTTTCAGGTTTAACACCTTTGTGTCAGTGGCAGGGAGTCCTGCAACTGTAAACTGTTCTTGCACATAAGAACATTTTCCTATCTCAAATTTATATTTGCTTTATCAAAGCCTTGTAAAATCAAATACCACTTTTAATAGCAGTAAAATACACACTAAAACAAGCAAACGAAACAAAAAAATATAGGTTACTGTGTTTTTAAAACAAAATACTTGGGGAGGTTTTGCCTGAGATTAGAACCAGTTATGATTACTGTATTATTCAGGAGTTTCTTTTTCCCTTTTACTGAATATAAATCTTAATTTTCTGCCAACAAACATCTGGACATTTCATCCTTTCTGCTGACTGAAAGCCCCCAAGATCCTGTTTGACTACACATCACAATGACACTGCTCATCTGAAGTAGGCAATAAATTCTAAAGAAGGTGGGAGACCACACTGAGCTTCTCAGGTCATGTTTACCATGGGATGCTATGACATAGGACTCCAGACAATTGCACAGCTAGAAGATCCTTGTTTTAGGCTGAACTGTGCATAAAGTTTCCAAGGCAGTGTCTTATGCAATCCTTTGATTTTAGAATAACTACCTACGTAAAGCATCACTAATACCAGATAGAAATAGCAAGACAAATATATACAGTGTTTTCCCAGGACACACACACACATATACATACACATATATATATATATATATATATATATATATATATATATATATATATATATATATATATATATATATATATATATATATATATATATATATATATATATATAAAAACCACACACACATACATATAGACAATTTTGCGCTCGCATGCAATCCCGCCACCTGCCACGTGCAATCCACGTGCGGGCAGGAGCCGTCAATCTCCTCGGTCGGACTCGACTGCAGAGATTGAATTTCGCCACCTTAGAGGTCTCGAAGAGCTTAGGGAAGCAGCGGTCTGGTGACCGCTGCTTGATAAATTACGGCGAGCAAGTTCATATGAGAACTTGCATCCATAGGGGCTTGATAAATCGAGCCCTTAGACTCATACTTAACTATGGCCAGTAATGCAAAAACATTTAATTCTCTAGCGAATCAGACCATGCCATTTTTGCATGCCACTTTTCAGATTATTCTATATACATTTTAGAGAGGGTAATTGAAAACACATTATAGTTCTTATGTTGCTGAAAAAGGAAAATAAAACCGTATCGTGTTTATATGCTGAATAAGACATGTCCTTGTCAGACAAAAAGGCAGCTGTAATAATTTGCCACTATAGCTTTTCATTACTTTTAGTCAAATTACCATTTAAAACTAGAAGCGTCTCACCAAAGTAGTGACAAATTTGTGCTGTGCATGAATTTCAAATTTAATTTGTACAAAAATGTTACTGGAGTGCAGCAACAAAATGTAAACAACTAAAGGAGAACAAGTGTGTGAAATTGGGTTGTGTTGGACAAATTCCAGTGCATTTTTTGTTTTGTACATAATGGCAGAAAGATAACGTTCCATGGAAAATATATTTAAAGGGACACTAAACCTAATTTTTTTCCTTTAATGATTCAGATAGAGCAGGCAATTTTAAGTTATTTTTTCTTTGCTCTCTTGCTATCGTTATTTAAAAAAGCAGGAATGTAAAGCTTAGGAGTCAGCCCATTTTTGGTTCAGAATTGGGTTATGCTTGCTTATTGGTTTGCTAAAAGTAGCCACCAATAAGCAAGCGCTATCCAGGGTTCTGAACCTAAAATGGGCTGCTCCTAAGCGTTACATTCCTGCATTTTAAATAAATATAGCAAGAAAATGAAGAAAAATGTATAATAGGAGTAAAATTATAGAGTTGCTTAAAACTGTATGCTCTATCTGAATCATGAAAGAAAACAAAATTGGTGATTGCACTTATATCTCTTACCATTGGCTCACATGTGTTCAGCTAGCACCCTGTAGGGCATTGCTACTCTTTCAACAAAGGATACCAAGAGAATAAAGCAAATTTGATAAGAGAAGTAAATTCGAAAGTTGTTTAGAATTGTGTGTTTTATCTGAATCATGAAAGATAATTTTGGGTTTTATATCCCTTTAAAGCAGTGTATCCCAAACCCAGTCCACAGGACCTTTAACCTTTTAAAGATGTTAGGACATTCCATGCTGGGCTTTAGCGCTGTTAGGACGGCATGGAACGTCCTAGCCGTTTGGCTGTCCTGAAGCCAACGGCGCTTACTGCATGGGATCAGGTCATGGCGGGCGTGCCTAGCGTTGTAGGCTCGCCCCCCCTGACCCAATCCCATAATTGAAATCCCGTGAGCACATGCACAATCATTAGATTTCAATTTGTTTACATCGGTAGACAAATTTAATCCGACAAACAATGGTTAACAGGCCAGATATTGATTATATCTTAACTAGAGCACGTGTAAAATAATCAGCTCATCCATCAGACAAACCCAGAAGCCTGGGAGCCACTGGCTCCTAGAATTGTACCCCTGGCTCCTAACTTTTTGGGTTATTCTCCATATATCTATATACAAATCCTATTGTCTGGCTCCTAATTTTTAAACCGATTTGTCAAGCACGAGATATAATTAATTTCTAGCCTGTTAAGGGTCCTGAGGACTGGAGTTGGTAAACACTGCTTTAAAAAGGGACACTAAATTGTAAATACATTTTATAAGCTTGATATGGACATTATTCTCTACCTCCCTCTAGTAATAAGTGCCACCATGTTGAAACATGGCTTTTCTCTGCATTCCACATGTGCAACAACTCTCCTTCAGATATCTACAGTGAGACCTAAAATGGCAGCCCCTATAATTAGAGGGGGGGGGGGGGGGAGGCATGAAATGTTTTTAGTGTCCCTTTTTAATATTAAAGATATAAAGGTGTAAAGGTTTAGTAATTGCACCGCTAAACTTGAACCTAAGTTTTCCTCTTTTAAAAAAAAGGTACAGTAACGACCTTATAATTGAAGGACATTTCTGTTGTCTAATAGAAAAACATATCAGCTTTAAAACAAAATTTATTTACTGCAATTGTTTTTCAACAACCAAACTCCACCCAACACTTGACTTATCTGGAGCAGCCAATCTGGGCTTTAGTCTGAAGACAACAAGGCTAGTCACAGTCATTAACACTTTAATGACCACCAACGTACCCTGTAAGTCAGCGGTCATTGAGATGCGCACATACATTTGCCGGATATATAGCAGATCCTATGGATGTTGGCAGGACAGCGTTATATCTGCATGCCTCTGAATGTGAGGCATGCATTTCTGGCACAGTTTCACTGCCGTCAACGAAGCTGCACTAGTTAAATCCATAACAACCACGGACGTACATGGTTTAAGTGAAGGTAAGATTTCATGAATGAGTGCCCAGTTTTTAAAAATAATAATAAAAACAGGGGCACTTTCATTCATGAAAGTTTACATTTCAGCGATTTTGTTAAAATACTTACCTTTTTCTTCTTGCAAGCCGGAGCAACGATTCCCCCGCCCACAGCTCGTCTCTTCTTACGTCAGCAATGACGAATCCGGCTTCCTCCAATCACGGCGTGGCCTCAGGCAATGTTTGCTCTGTGGGGGGGGAGCCGTGATTGGAGGAAGCCGGATTCGTCATTGCAAACAAGCTGCGGTTGGGGGAATCGCTGCTCTGGCTTGCAAGAAGAAAAAAGGTATTTTAACAAAACCGCTGAAATGTAAACTTTCATGAATGAAAGTGCCCCTGTTTTTAATTTTTTTAAAAACCGGGCACTCATTAATGAAAGTTTACCTTCACTTTAAGTAAATATGAAATGAACTGTTTTTTAATTGTTATCTGCTAAACACAATTAGGGAAATGTGTAGCAGGGTTAAAAGGGACCGTAAAGTCATAATGAGAGAAACGTGTTTGCTGTGCTTAAATAAAATTTATTCTACTTCACTGAATTGCTGCCACATCTTTTGGCTTTTTCTAGATTCATGATTTAGACAGACCATCAAATTTTAAACAACTTTTCAATTAACTCCTATTATTTAATTTGCTTCTTTCTCTTGATATCCTTTGCTGAAAGGTTTATATAGGAAAGCTCAGGAGCAGCAAAGAACCTAGATTCTAGCTGACGATTTTTAAGCCACTACAGATGGCCTCTTATCACAACAAGAGACTGCTAATTCAAGTGAGCCATATAGATAACGTAGTGCAAGACACAGCACTAATTGACTAAAATGCAATTCAATTGATAATAAATAAATATGTGAACAGGGGGCTGTCAGAAGAGGTTTAGATACAAAGTAATCACAGAGGTAAAAAGTATATTAATATAACAGTGTTGTCTGTGCAAAACTGAGGAATGGGTAACAAAAGGGATTATCTATTTTTTAAACAAACATTTTGAAGTAGACTGTACCTTTAAAAAGGGACATTATACACTCATTTTTTCTTTGCATAAATGTTTTGTAGATCATCTATTTATATAGCCCATAAAGTTGTTTTGTTTTTTAAAAGTATAGTTTTGCTTATTTTTAAATAACATTGCTCTGATTTTCAGACTCCTAACCAAGCCCCAAAGTTTTATGAGAATACCGTCGGCTACCTTCTCCAGCTTGCTCCTGTTTGTGTAAAGGGTCTTTTCATATGCAAAAGAAGGGGGAGGGGGGGAGTGACTTATTTCCCACTTGCAGTGGGCTTTCCTGCTACCTTTTCAACAGAGCTAAATTGAGAGCTTCTAAGTACGTTTTTAAACAGTTTTATACTGGATTTTTATATCAGTATCTGTGCATCTTATTCTTTATAGTAGTGTCTATTACATGCAGTTATAGGAAAATGAGTGTATACTGTCCCTTTAAGTATTTTTTCTGCATAGGAAGAAAAAAAAAATAGGAGGAACGTCTATATTTCTATGTTAATTTGCATCCGGCAACTCGGTTTTCAATACATACTTATGTTATTAGCCTCTGGTGAACTAATTACAACATATCTAAATGGCCTAACTGTGCTGTGCAATTGATAAATCTATCTCCCCAGGACATGCAGGAACAGAGCTAGCAATTTTGGCAGCTTCAACCCCTCCATACCTTTCTAGCCCCCAGCAATTTGTTCCAACAATTGGCACTGTGCTACACAGATATTTTTCAAAATTGACAATAGCAGAGCTAAACTGACAATTAGTGTGTATTGAGAGGTTGCTTTAGTTACAGTATAGTGTGCCTAAATAATACACTGTATCCTATATGGGTGTGCTGTATATTTTCATTAGTTATATACATTGTTTATAATATTTGTTGTTCAATTGAACAGAAAAAAAACAATTAAAGGGACAGTCAACACCAGAATTGTTGTTTAAAAAGATAGATAATCCCTTTATTACACATTCCCTAGTTTTGCATAACCAACACAGTTATAATAATACACGTTTTACCTCTGTGATTACCTTGTATCTAAGCCCCTGCTAACTGCCCCTTATTTCCGTTCTTTTGACAGACTTACATTTTAGCCAATCAGTGCTGACTCCTAGGTAACTCCACGTGCGTGAGCTCAATGTTATCTATATGACACACATGAGCTAATGCTCTCTAGCTGTGAAAAACTGTCAAAATCCATTAAGATTAGAGGCCTGCAAGGTCTAAGAAATTAGCATATAAGCCTAATAAAGAAAAATTGGTGATAAAAGTAAATTGGAAAGTTGTTTAAAATGACATGCCCTATTTGAATCATGAAATTTTATTTTGGACTTGACTGTCCCTTTAAACTTGATTCGGATAGAGCATGTAATTTCAAACAACTTTCCAATTTACTTCTAGTATCATATTTTGTTCATTCTCTTGGCATCCTTTGCTGAAGGATAAACCTAGGTAGGCTTTGTAGAAACAATGCACTACTGCCGACTAGCTAGTGATTGGTGTCATAGGCTCACCCAATATGTTCAGCTAACTCCCAGTAGTGCATTTTTGCTCTTAACATTCAATGCTCACTGGCTGAAAGACAACTCGCATAACTCTATTGGTAGACAGGGACATGCCTCCATCCCCAAGAAAGAAAACAAAAAGTAATTTTTTTATTCAGAATTAGAACATCCATTATCGCTTTGTAGATGCAACTCTCCCTTTAAGAATTAATCAAATTAGGTGGCTTTGAGAACAAGGTGTTGAATTTGGGTACAGTTCTGGGGTGAAAAAACAAAAACAAAATCACAAGGCATTCATCACTACTAATGTATAAAAATATACAAAAAAAATAGAAATAAAAAAGCAGCATTTTTGCAATATACTTTAAAATTAGCAAAATGCTTCTAATAATTACTACTGTAATTATTTTTCTGTAGCATACGCACATATCCTGTGAAGGTCTGTGCACCAGTATTCTTCCACCATGCCTGACCAAAGAGTCAGCAATGGCTTTTATAAAACACAAATACACACCACAGCTTCCTCTATGAACAAGCATAGCGTTAGGTGCACGGGCCCTCGCAGGATATGTGCATATGCAGCTGAAAAATTCCATTTTTGCTAATGGAAGTAGATTGCAAAAAATACTTAAGATTTCAAATTGAAATGTGCACATTTCATTTTTGACTTATCCCTTTAAACAGAGGACAGTTATAAGATAAAAAGTGCTTCCTAAAAACAGAAAAGTACTTTGAGTATATGGGATGATATCACCTTAAATGAACACTAAGCCCAACAATTTGCTATCATGATTTAGGTAGAGAATACAATTTTAAACAACATTCCAATTTACTTCTATTATATAAGTTGCTTTATTATTTAGATATAGTTTGTTGAATAAATAGCAATGCACATGGATGAGCCAATCACATGAGGCATCTATGTGCAACCACCAATCAGCAACTACTTGAGCCTATCTAGATATGCTTTTCAGTGAAGGAAATCAAGAGAATGAAACAAATTATTTAATCGACGTAAATTAGAAAGTTATTTGAAATTGCATACTCTTTCTAAATCATGAAAGAAAAAAATATGGGTTTCATCTCCCTTTAATTACCAAACTATGATTGTAGAATACACAAATAACTGGATTACTACAAAACAAGCAAGCCTGGAATGCCCTCAAACAGTCAATGTATACCAACAAATAAATATAAACGGATATCCAGAAAAAAAAACTGCATGTCTTTTTTTTAATTTTTTTTTATTGTAGTGCGCAGAGGTACTCATAATCTAATTGTCTAACACAGAACAAATTGTTACTTGTACCAGTATAATTTGTCTCTTGATCGCACAGCTTTGTAAACTAAAGTACCAGCTCAAAACTTTTAATTTAAAAAGAAACGTTTGACACATTCACTTAAAGGGACACTGAACCCAATTTTTTTTCTTTCATGATTCAGATAGAGCATGCAGTTTTAAGCAACTTTCTAATTTACTCCTATTATCATTTTTTCTTCGTTCTCTTGCTATCTTTATTTGAAAAAGAAGGCATCGAAGCTAGGAGCAAGCCCATTTTTGTTCAGACCTCTGGACAGCACCTGTTGATTGGTGGGTGAATTTATCCACCAATCAGCAAGAACAACCCAGGTTGTTCACCAAAAATGGGCCGGCATCTAAACTTACATTCTTGCTTTTCAAATAAAGATTCCAAGAGAATGAAGAAAATTTGATAATAGGAGTAATTTAGAGAGTTGCTTAAAATTGCATGCTCTAGCTGAATCACGAAAGAAAAAATTTGGGTTCAGTGTCCCTTTAACTTGTAAAAAAACAGCCATTCTGAACAATATAGAAGATAAATGTAGAATAGTACACACTAAAGAAAATCAGATTTAAGATTTTAACAGGATTTTATTTTTTTTAGCTATGTGAATAACCAAGGAAATGTGTTTATTTAGAATGAATGCCTTGAGTAGCAGTATGTGACTGAATCTTTATATGGTATTGCCAGGCAGATGTGACAAAGGAATTTGCCATGTTTAGTCTGCTAGGAGAACAAATTCAGAATGTGTACAAGTTTTAATCATAACTATGTGCTACAGCGTAAACAAAACATAAAATAAGAAAGACAATTAAAAAAGCCCCATGAAAAAGTAAATAGAGCATTTTGATTAAAGAATCTGTTTTTTAAATATACTATGCATCCAGCTACACTACAAATAGAGGGTTAAATCCCATACAGATGCAGCCAATGATATATCTAGACATGAAACTGTAGGACCAAATATTTTGTCCATCTTGTTGACAGTTCAGTGTATAAACAATTACATATAAAGAAAAAATAACCTTCAGAAAGACAGTACACAGAAGTAGTTATGTAGCTTATTGCAAGGCTATATGAAAAAGGACAAAACATAAGGGGTTCCACCACCAAGTCACCCATTAGTAAAAAGAGACTGGAAGGTTATGGGACTTCTGTGCTTCCCCAAAGCCCATGAAGAGAAGATCTGATCGGCATATCCAGGAATGGAGCTGGGCCCATGCCCTGCTCTCCTACCTGTCTGCAGGAGACTCTGGTTTTCGCCAGGCACATTCACTGTTGCTCTTGAAATAGTCTGAAGAATCTCTGGTCTGCTGCTGCTGCCCGCATGGCTAGATTCTGGCTTGCAGGATCCACCAGCTCTCTGAGAGGATCCAGTGATGCGTTCCTTCATCTCCAAAGATAACAAGCGTCCTTTGTACATCCATTTCTGCATTTTCTTCACAGTTAGCCCTGGTGACTTTGGTGAGGTGCCATGGTTCCCACTTGTAACAGCTGTTGGATCTTTGCAGTTGGTAACCATATAACTGCAGTCACTTGGCTCTTTATTTGAGTAACTTGACTTAATCTCATCTCTACTCCCTGAGCTCCCCCAATTGACAGTCTGTATCACAACCTGAGGGCTGCCATCTCCCTCATTGTCCATATCCCCAGCAACTTGATGGTTCTGGTTAAATTCACAATCAGATGATGCTTGACTACTGATAGGGCTATATTTTATAAGGGTATCACTTTGAGACTTTTGCAAGGCCACATGTACTGGCAAAGTGCATATAGCATCCAAACTTTTACTATAAATTTTTAATCTGTTAATCTCACTGCTAGTTAATGCATTCAAAGAGATTAAGTCACTATGAGACAACTGCTTTGGACTAGCTTCATCTGAGGACCACACATCACTTTCTATAGCTCTGGCTGAAGATTGGGAGTAAACGCTATCCTGGGAGCTGGAGGGGCACCTTTCTGTCTTTATGACTACTTTATCTAAGTGATTTTCAACAGGCATGTCATGCATAGCATGTATAAGCAGATAATATGCCTCTTGTAATTGAGACCTCAATCTATCAGTCTCCATGTAAATATCCACCCTGGCCTTTCTCTGCTGGTACCCATAATCTACAACTTGGGATGTTTCTGTCCTGTGGATCTGTGATGTCCCTGGACACACTACATTAGATCCTATATATAAATGATTACAATGAGTCTCATTAACACGACAGACCAAGTTCTCATTATCATAATAGTCATCTTCTTCACTGTCTTCTGAGTGATTCTGATTACTCCTACCAAAAGAATCAGCAACAGACCCAGAATAATTAATGGATGGCATGTGGACATCTGTGGTGAATGCTCTGCCACCTCCCCATAAACCTGAGTAGCAGTCAGCAGAGGCAGGAGATCCATTGCCAGTGTTAATCTCTGGGGATGCTCTGATCTCTGAAGCCTGAGGGTACCTGAAGGATATGGCACATGAAGGAGCTGGGGCACTATGTGGAGATGTCCACTGCTCTTCAAACCCAGGAGACTGGGAATAAGAAGCACTTCCAGGGGACTGTACTACCTGACCATAAGAAAAGGATCCCTGTCTATTATGTACAACATTACAGGACCTAGACTGTGGGTTTGCCCAGGGCCCCCTAGATATCCCATTTTGACAGTACCCTAAATCGTTATTAATGGGACTATGGCTGCTCTCTTGTGCATGTCTTGAAGTATCAGCTTCACACATGGAATGCGAGAGGTTATTATTATTATGATTATGGGGACACCAGCCCCCTGCCTTGCATCCCCTGTCATTCCGTCTGCATTCCCCAGCACTGTCTGCACTATAGCCCCCCACTTTCTCACAGCTCTCCCGGGGCGTTCCTGTTTTACGCCCCAAGTCGCTCGCCTCCCTTGGCTCTTTACCTTCTCCGTTACACTCCGCTTCGAGTCCCCCTGTCGGACCCTTCTTGGATCTCTTCCCCCGCAGTTTGGATAAAGTCCTCCGCAGAGGATCAGCCATTCCTTCCCCTGTGTGCCCCGCAAATTCAGCGGGAGCAGCAGCAGCGGGCTGTGTGCGAGCATCCGTTCCCCAGCCGGAGCTCCATATCTCCCCGTCCCTAAGCTGTAGCCCCGCAGCTCGCTGTATGAGCTCCCCCAGCTGCTGTGTGTGCGCCTCTCCGCTGTCTGCACATACTTGGAATATTTGTGAAGGTGAGAGGCCGCGGGGAAACGGCGCATGCGCATGGGAGCTACTGGCTTCCGGTGCTAATACTCAGAGCTGGGCACTGGGCAGCATCGTCTCAGCTCCTCAAAGAGTTGTGTGTTCGTAGGGCTAACAGTTGCTACTATCGTCTGTTTCCTCTATACAGAGCACACATTTACCTCAGAACCACAGTTTCCCTCAAATGTGCAAAGTGGTGTTTAGGACGAAAAGCCATCGGTTAGGGGATTATATATTTTTTTGTTATAGTTTATTTGCGTTACAACTCATCCCATACGAACAGAAATTATATCTAAATAAACTTGAAGAAAACTATTACCCATGATAACAAAGTCAGAATTACAACTTCTTATAGAATGCTGGACATTTCTTAACAATAAAAACATTCCCCAAAACCACATATAATTATTGTATCTCCTTCATTAAAATATCTCAATTGTTGCGCATAAATTTGCTGTTATACTGTTTTATATTATATATATATATAAAAGTAAATATGACAATATCTTTGGTCTGATGCAGAAAATGGTAATAGTTATATAAAAATGATTTTGTCAAAGCAATATGAGGATCAATTAAAAATACCATAGTGTTACTTTATGACTATAGGTGGATCTAGTGTACAATTATAGTTGCCTTTCCCTTTCCACCCAATTTACATTTCTCTTTGCCATGAGCAGAGTAAAAGATGTAAACACTGGACTGCCTTGCAAATGTATTACTGATGACACTTGAGAATAACTAGCACCCTAGTAGCACCCCCTTCTTAAAGTCACTGGTGAGAGTCTCTTAAAGGGACACTGAACCAAATATTTTCTTTCGTGATTCATATAGAGCATGACATTTTAAGCAACTTTCTAATTTACTCCTATTATCAATTTTTCTTCGTTCTTTTGCTATCTTTATTTGAAAAAGAAGGAATCTAAGCTAAGGAGCCAGGCAATTTTTGGTTCAGTAACTTGGACCTTCTTTATTGGTGCTGTCCAATCAGCAAGGATAACCCAGGTTGTTCACCAAAAATGGGCTGGCATCTAAACTTACATTCTTGCTTTTCAAATAAGAAAAAAAAGAAAAAAGAAAGAGAGGGGGCGCCCTAAGTGTAAGAAAAGAGATGTGACCAAATAATTCTATACTTATATATCTAAATATTATAGATTAATATTAACAAATCTAAATAATACTAAAGTGATAAATCAAAGTGATATGCTGTATAAACCAGTATCAATGTGGTTTAAAAGTGATAAATCATACAATGTGCAATGTTATACAGTGTTAATCAATAACAATGTGATACAGAGTAATACAAATAATAAACAATCAAAACAAACACAGTGATAATAAAGTGAAAGTCTCTATTGAGATGGGAGGCAGCTATCTGTGATGATCCAGGCCAGGATCCTGGAGCGGCAATCTATGAAGAGAAAAGACAGAAGCGCCACATGGCCCAATATTGTTTAATCCGGAATTAATAGATCTTAAAGTAATGAGTAAACTCACGTTTAGTAGAGCACCTCAGTTAGTGCTATATATACGGTCTGGGATCTATTCGGTCACCCAGAAGACCAACTTCCTGCACAGGAGCTGATGTAAAGTGTAAAGCACCTCTTGTTGTGCTATAGAGGCATGAAGGGGTCAATTCAGTCACCCAACAGACTTGTGGCCAGACATCCAAGTGGATTCAGAGGTGCAAAAGGATCCCACAATTGGTCCAAAAAAGGAAATATTCCTCAGGAGAAGGATAAAAGATATATATCCCAAAGAAAGATGCAGCAAGTGTTCAAAATATTAAAAAGTGACTTTAATAAAATTGTAAAAATAACAGGCAACACGTTTCTCAGCCAATGGCTGTTTCATCAGGCTTCATTTCAAATAAAGATACCAAGAGAATGAAGAAAATTTGATCATAGGAGTAAATTAGAAAGTTGCTCTATCTTAATCACAAAATAAAAAAAATGGGTTCAGTGTCCCTTTAAGTGCCACTGATCAAGTTTATTATTTTTTTATTATATTTCTCTTGCACTTTAATACTATACTATGCGGCAGTAAACACGTTTGCAATAAATACATCATGTTATTCCATAAACAAGAATTCTATTGATAGCAGATTTAAAGGAAATTAGTTCCGTGCCATTCATTCTTTTAGTGTTTATTACAGACCACCAGAGAGGCTACACACATTTCCCCTGGAGAGCATCACAATCACTTTGGACTGGGCTGAATGAGGAGCTTTTTTTCTGTGTGCATACTAGTGGCAGGGCCTGTACCAATACCCTAGAACCCCAGTCCACATTTAATATTTTCCCACACAGAGAATTTGTGGAATCCTGGGGTTATTGCGTGACTATGATTGGAAGGTTGTATTGTGTAAACAATAAGGGGTAGGCATTCTACTGGTTGCTTTTTTCAAAACTGACTGTTATTAGCTAATCTGGGTAATGTTTACTTCCAGAGATTGGAATTTTATTGGGTTTAGCTGGATTGGATCCATAGACCTCCATTTATTTTGAATCCTGTTATAGCTTTACTATTGGTCATGTACTCACCATCTTTGACCAATTCCCAAGTGAGTGACAGTCCTCGGCCCCAGATTAGTTCTGGTTTCAATTTGATTAGTTAATCTCTGGAAAATATTCTCAAATATAAATTCTCCTATTTTCCCTGAATAAAGAATGCTATCCAGGATACTAGTTTCAGTGTCATTTTGTAACCCACATATCTATTGTTAAGACCCTGTCCACTCCAGTGGTGCTAAATGTTGCCAGAAATTCCACCTCAATTCTGATTAAAGCTGCCCTTCTTGGCTGAGAAACCACTATTGTCTTCTCCCTCATAAATCCTATCTGTAAAATCAGCAACCTCAAGTTTAAGAGTGCCTGGCATTAAACCACCACACGGTGTTGTATCTAAATGGTTGTGAGTCATGTAGAAATAATGAGATATCTCATAATTCATCACACTTGTTGCTTCTCTTTTTTATACATTCTAGTGCTAAAACAGTAACTTTTTTTGGAGCATTTTTAACCAAATTAAATTCCCCTTACTTACTTTGCTTTAACCAAGGGGCGAAACTACAGGGGGTGCAGAGGGCTCAACTGCACCTGGGCCCCTGAGGGTGGGGGCCCAGCTTAAAAAACAAAATAAAAAAATAATAATGTTTTTTTTGTTTCCTTCAATAAAAACGTTGACCTGCCACTGCCTGCACTGATATAATGTGAGTGTGACATGATGCTTTACTAGTGTCTCTGACTACAGAGGTTAGTGTTTCTGTTTTACCCATTGGTCTTTATGTGTGTGTATGTATGTATGTGACTGTGTACGTGTGTATGTATGTATGTATGTGACTGTGTGTGTATGTTTGTGGAACTAGCAAATTACAGACCTTCTTACTACAGCATTGGGGGCAGGGGGTAAACAGTGTCACTATACAGTTAGTACCACTATATTTATACAGTACGGGGGGGGGGGGGGCTGGACCATGTCACAGACTACTGTGGTCACTTTATAAAGTACTGGGGCGGGTAGGGTCAGGCCAGCCATCTCACTGGCAGATTACAGACTGTGTCACTAACTCACTATATACAGTACTGGTGGGTTAAACAGTGTCACTATATACAGTAATAGGGGGTCAGACCATCTCACAGACTGTGGGCACAGGGTACCTCCTTTTGCAGACATGTAATCTGATTCACATTTTTTTTTCTGAGTTAAATGTAAAAAAAAAGATATGCATCAAATTCACATTTTTTGGCGGGGCCCTTCTTAGATTCTTGCACCTGGGCCCTGTGGTTTCTAGTTACGCCTGTGCTTTAACCCTTTTTAATGGGGTTAAACAAGCAGGCACAGTTGTGCACATAGACAGAATGCATTGCTGCTCAATATAAGGAAACAATCATTGAGTCACTCAGAAGCGTCATTAGTATGATATGGCTGTATCATAATCTTATACAGTAGTGTCTTGGCTGTGTTAAAATAGTAGTGTAAGAATAAAATGTCATGGCTGTTAGGTACTCACCACATGTATTTGGTACAATTATTGGGAAGTACATTTTTAACTATGTGCTGAGTAATTTTTTTTTAATACATTTAGTATTTGAGTTAAAAGGACAGTCAAGTCAAAATTAACCTTTCATAATTTAGATAGAACATGCAATTTTAAACAACTTTCTAATTTACTTAAATTAACAAAATGTGCACAGTCTTTTTATATTTACACTTTTTGAGTCATCAGCTCCTACTGAGCATGTGCAACAATTCACAAAATTTACGTATATGCATTTGTGATTGGCTGATGGCTGTCATATGACTTCTCCCTTTGCTTTTTTCAAAGTTGCTGAGCTCAATATATCAATCAATAATCAATGAGTACCGGTACCTTTTTTTTTTTTTTTTTTTTTTTTTTTTGAGTACCGGCACCTTTGATTTTGATATATATAGATATATATATATATATATATATATATATATATATATATATATATAATCTGATTAGGAATAAGCACTCTCTGGATTTTAAACAGCAAATATTTATTCGGCAGTGACGTTTCGGGGCATTCGTCACTGCCGAATAAATATTTGCTGTTTAAAATCCAGAGAGTGCTTATTCCTAATCAGATTGTCTATTTCATTAAGCACCCTGGTCTGTGTCCGGGTTGGCAAGTGAGAGTGCACTAATTTGAAGTCTATATATATATATATATATATAAAAGCAGTATAGGACAAATGATCAATAAACTTGAGTCAAATACCGCCAGCTCAGTCAAAATATGTATATATATATATATATATATATATATATATATATATATATATATATATATATATATATATATATATATATATATATTTGCTGATGCTGTTCAATGTAGAAAAATGGTGCAGACCCTATAATTATTATCTAAGCAGATACTATAAGAGAAGAAACGACACATCAAAATACATATACCTTTAGAAAAGATAGGGAATCAAGCACTCTTATAATTAATAATAGCAGTATTTATTGCTCTCTATATTAGAGCCAAGAATTCATATCCAATATATCACAATATAACTTGCAGAAAAAACATCTCATAGCAACACCGTTGTCTAACACTTCAAACTATACACAATGTATCATCATAGTATCACGTGACCCAAATCATACATAGTTACATACTATCATATCAAGCATGGATGACCTGTACAAATACGCAGTTTGTGTCAAGTTAACGCTAAATATTGCTTACACTACACCCTGGCTGCTGGCAGAACCTCGGTGCTGCAGAGGCCAATTCTTGGCAGGTTAGTTTAGAGGATCTAAGTGTAGCAGTTAAGTGTTAAATGGAAACTTGTATACACAAACGTGTAGCAAACAATTGGCAAATGTATCGAAGTACAACATAAGAATAGTGCACAGTATGCTGTAGTCCACAAATGAATTGCAAACATAAAAAGCACAAAGAGTTCAGATCCCAAGGCAATAAATATCGTTAGGCAATCAGGTCCAGTGTTTTCGACCCTCCACTATGCGGATATGCCAATACAGTTAGTAACAGAAATTGTATGTCACTTATCTGAAAGCCAAGGTTTTGTAATCCAATACTGTGCTCCTGAAAGCGGACACTCCTGATACCGAGAAGTACTTCAATGTAAGTGCAGTCGTAGCAGCCGATGTAGGCCCAGACCAACGCCAATTCGTGCTCGAGGCGAGCAAACAAGCCAGACCCATGCAAAGAAAGTCACGTGAAAACTGAATCCACAGCCTACGATCATTTCACCCCTAACGTCAAGTGCAAGACCGGGCTTCCTCAGGGCTACTGGATCCAGCCCTTTCATTGGAGCTTATATTGAAGCAGCAATTACCACCTATTGGAGGAGGCGTTTTTAAATACAACCATAGCGCAATACAATAGAATATACATTGTGAAAGTTATATTATTATAAAAAATCTTAGTGTAAACTAAGTAAAATGGCACAGATAATGAATATTCAAAGGATGCTACTGGGTCAAACAATTATTTATTTACCCATTTTATAAATACAAAACATTTACATAATCTGCCACATGCATATGCGAGTTTAATTAGAAATATATTGAAAATATATACGGTAGCAGGAGCAGAGAGAGAGAAGCACCAACATATAATTTTAATGTAATAGTACACTATTTTAAGAAGAACGCACAACGGATCCTTTTAAATCTTTTTAAAACTGTTTAAATCTTTCTTAAAGGGAAAGGACAGGAGAGTACATGGTCGAAAGGGAGACCTATCAAATAAAACATGCCATGTCTAATTTTTCATTGAGGCCAGATGGTGCAAGAGTGTTTAAAGTTTAAATCCATTTGCACTCTTTTTGGAGTAGACATTTATCATTGTCTCCTCCACGGCCATGTAACCAGGGGCGGACTGAGACCAACCAGGGCCCCCGGGAAAAAGTGTGACAGGGCACCCCACCCCCTCTTTGCTCCACCTACCTACCTTATCTGCCTTCCTCCACCCTATTGCCCCTCCCATCTCCTGTGCCCCTCCCACTTCATATGCCCCTCCCCCACCATGTTTTTAATTGCCATATAAAGAGACAATTTGTTTCCTTCAATATTTTTTATATGAACTAAATATTGTAAACTGGCAAGTGCTTATGGCAAAAAAAATCCTTTAAATAAGAGATGCATGATTCTGTAAGTATGCATCTATACTAAATAAAGATAAAACTATCTCAATTTTAACTGAAACCAGGGCAGGTTTAGAGAAATTAATTTTAAAGGGAGCGTAAAGTCAAAATTAAACTTTAGAGGGACATGAAACCCCAAAAAAAATATTTCATGATTGAGGTAGAACATACAATTTTAAACAACTTTTCAGTTTACTTTTTTTATTTTCAAATTTGCTTCATTCTCTTGGTATCATTTGTTGAAGGAGCAGCAATGCACTACTGTTTTTTTACTGAACACATGGGTGAGCCAATAACAATCGGTATATATATGCAGCCACCAATCAGCAGCTAGAACCTAGGTTCTTTGCGGCTCCTGAGCTTACCTAAACCTTTCAGCAAAGGAAAACAAGAGAAGGAAGCAAATTAAATAATAGAAGTAAATTGGAAAGTTGTTTAAAATGTTATGCTCTGTCTAAATCATGCATGTCTAATTATGACTTTACTGACCCTTTAATGATTCATATTTAACATACAATTTTAAACACATTCATTACAATTTACTTCTATTATCTAAGTTGTTTAATTTACTTCTTATCATTTGTTGAAAAG
Organism: Bombina bombina; assembly: GCF_027579735.1. Classification (NCBI taxonomy): domain Eukaryota; kingdom Metazoa; phylum Chordata; class Amphibia; order Anura; family Bombinatoridae; genus Bombina; species Bombina bombina. Next base: position 92,186,590 of record NC_069508.1, on the reverse strand, counting down.
CATACCTGGGTAGGTTCAGGAGCAGCAATGGACTACTTGGATTTAGCTGAAGATTGGTGGATGCACATATATGCCTCTTGTTATTGGCTCACCCAACATGCTCAGCTAGCTCCCAGTAGAACATTGCTGCTCCCCTCCTACAGCATCTCATGTAGAGATATACAGTACTATAGAGAGGTCTAATGCCCGCCAAAACCTAATGTATACAAATGTAACACAATGTAGAGGTTCCCTATGCCTCACACACAGCACCATCCCCAATACCTTATATACAGATATATATTATAGAGGTTCCCTTTGTCTCACACACAGAGCACCCTCCCCAGTACCTTATATACAGATATATAATATTATAGAGGTTCCCTTTGTCTCACACACAGAGCACCCTCCCCAGTACTTTAAATACAGATATATAATATGAGAATACATATCCATGTCTGTGTGTGTGTGTGTGTATATATATATATATATATATATATATATATATGTCAGTCTATATATATATATATATATATCTATATATGTCAGTCTATCTAATGTATCTATCTATCTATCTATCTATCTATCTATCTATCTATCTATCTATCTATCTATCTATCTATCTATCTGATCAGACTAAATAAAGCAAATAGAACCCTAAACTAAATAAAATGCACACCAACTACATTCACTTAAAGTACTGTCTCACTGTCATGTAATACATTTACACTTAATTACTAGGAAACAGTCTTGCAATTACTACACTTGCATTCACCAGAAATTTCATGGTTTTACTCTTAATATTTTGCCTACACTTTTGAGATACTTAATTAAATCAGTTTATATACCAATGGGATTATAGTATGCTGTTGGTGTAATCTTTGCTACGTATTCCATATTTTAGCTGTAATTGTGGTTGTATGATAAATGTTAAAATGCACAGAAAAAATGCATTAAAATGTACACAATTTTATATTTAATATTTGACATATTGCATCCAGATCCATGTTAATAATAGCCTGGTATCAGTGACTTTGTAGAATGCAATTCACAATTTATATACTGTGTTTTCTGATGTACATGAAGCTAAAGCTATTTAATTAAACAAATACTTTAAAGTGATGTGTTTGCAGCCAGTTAGGCAAAGTCCTCAGGCTATGATATACTTAGTATTATCTGATAGCCTGTGGGTTGTGCAAGTGCAGTTACTGAGAGAAGCACCTTCCACTGAGCATACCAGGCAGTTGTCTGTAGGTAGCTGTATCCAAAAAAACTCTGACTGCTGCCCAAATAAGTGTATGTATATTATTAGTATATATTGTACAGTAGTAGAACTTAGTAGTACAATTACACCCCCCCCCCCCGCAGCAACCAGCTCCTTCGCTTACCTTACCTGGCTAGCTTAGTAGACTGAGTACTACTGACTCGTCGTTGTTGCTTGCCGCCTCAACCGTCCTCACTCTGTGTCCTGGACCTGTCCTCCTTCTTGGCTCTATCACGTGTGGCCACACGGTCTGCTGCAGCTCCTGCCGCCTGAGCCTAATGCACGCAGTTAAAATTGTGTGCGCACGGCGTGTGGAGGCGGAGCTGAGCAGCAGACATTGCAGGAGGTGGGAGTGTAATATGTGGACCGGATATACACATAATACCGGCCGGTCCACATATTAATTTGCAGGGCAGGCTGCCGCCTTACTTACAGGCTCCACTGCTCCAGGACAAGAGTCCAGTCCAGATGTCGTTTTTTCCATTCACCACATCAGACAGTGGAGTGAGATGTGAGAGACACACAGGACTTGGACTAAGTTGTCATCACGCCATTTCCAATAGGCTAAGGCTAACCGGCTCCTGCCTCCTGCTTAAGTTTTAAAAACATACAAGTCAAGTCACACTGCCGAGGGCCCCCACCCCCACGCAAAAATAAATAAATAAATTATAAGGCAAAAAAAAAAGTCACAATACATTTTTTTAATAGAGAAAAAAAAGCCAGCTGCTATGATGCATGGGGCGGGCCCCTTTTAGAAGTCGGGCCCTCGGGCCAGGGCCGATTTGCCCGACTTGTCAGTCCGCCCCTGCATGTAACAATCCTTTATCGATCCCCGTAAATCTTAAACAACCAGGATTACTATTATGCCTTTCTTGATAGTGTCTGGCTATACTGCTTGTCTGAATTTCACCTTTTATATCGTTGCAATGTTCTTTAATTCGATCCTTAAAGATTCTCTTGGTTTTTCCCACATAAAACCTGGGACAAGAGCATTCCAGTAGATAAACTACCCCTTCTTTATTACAGTTGAAGAAATGCTTGATACGGTAAGCTGTATCACTATTTCCAGAAAAAACTTTTGTGCGCTTCAGAAATTCCCAGGTCACACATTTGCCACATGGAAAATTCCCATTGGGTATGTGTTTTTGCAACCATTTACCTTTTGAGGGTGTGGAAATAAACTGGCTTTTGACCAAATTGTCTTTTAAATTTAAATCTCTTCTAGCTGTCAAATTAGGTACTTTTCCTACTTCAGCTTGAATCCTTTCATCAGTGGTTAGAACCGATCAGTGTTTTGTAAGTATCGATCTAATGGTATGCCAATGACAGTTGAAACTTGTAATTAGCAGAATGACATTATCCTTAGTTTTACTTTTACTGAACAGTAAGTCATCTCTATTAAGATTTCTTGCTGAGGTCTTAGCAAGTCTAACACTCCTCTTAGAGTAGCCACGTTCCCCAAACCTACTTGCATACTTTCTGCATGTAAGTCAAATTTCTCTTTAGAGGAACAGTTGCGTCTTAAGCGCATAAATTGACCTTTGGGGATATTTTTAATCAGATGTGACGGGTGGTGACTTGAGGCTTGTAACAAGCTATTAGTATTAGTGCTCTTCCTGAAATTTTCACTGACCAACATATTATTCATAAAAGGTGAAATTCAGACAAGCAGTATAGCCAGACACTATCAAGAAAGGCATAATAGTAATCCTGGTTGTTTAAGATTTACTGGGATCGATAAAGGATTGTTACATGGCCGTGGAGGAGACAATGATAAATGTCTACTCCAAAAAGAGTGCAAATGGATTTAAACTTTAAACACTCTTGCACCATCTGGCCTCAATGAAAAATTAGACATGGCATGTTTTATTTGATAGGTCTGCCTTTCGACCATGTACTCTCCTGTCCTTTCCCTTTAAGAAAGATTTAAACAGTTTTAAAAAGATTTAAAAGGATCCGTTGTGCGTTCTTCTTAAAATAGTGTACTATTACATTAAAATTATATGTTGGTGCTTCTCTCTCTCTGCTCCCGCTACCGTATATATTTTCAATATATTTCTAATTAAACTCGCATATGCATGTGGCAGATTATGTAAATGTTTTGTATCTATAAAATGGGTAAATAAATCATTGTTTGACTCAGTAGCATCCTTTGAATATTCATTATCTGTGCTATTTTTTTATTTTTTTTTAATAACTTTATTTATTAATAGTGAGGACAAAATGATCCACCATATACATAACAAGTTGAACAATAAGACATGCTAAAGCACTTGTAAGATTTGCCAAGTCCATCATAGTTTCTGATGATATAAAGGAAGATTTCCTCCTGCAGAGGCAGGGAATCAAACCGTCCACACAATTTTCATTTTTTCCAAGTGAACAACCAAAAATAAAACAAAAACAAAAACAAAGAAAAGAGACAAAAACAGAAATATGAACAGACAATTCACAAAGAATAACATTAGAACTTTCCCGGACCCTCCGACTCGCCCCCCACAGACCAAGCAGCAAGATCCAGTAATTGTACAAATGTCAAGACCTCGAGTATTCATAGATAAGCGAGACAAGTCAGTCAGTCTGTAAGCACCATTTACCTCAGAGGTTCTCATTCAAAATGAAAAGGCTATTTCTAAGTGGGTATATAACACTGTCTCTTACTCTAGGTGAAAGAAATAGAAGGTAAGCCTCCCACTTGTGGATAAATTTCCTGACTCTTTTTTCCGGATCCCCCTTTGTATCCGCCTGCTCAGTCAACATTTGGGTGTGTACTCTGCTAAGCAGCTGCCCGAGTGGGGGTGCTCTATTGCTAGCCCACCCCTTCAGAATAACCATCCTAGCTAGCATCAAGACAGTCGTGAGAAAAATGTCAAACTTATAAATTCTGTCTTTGGGTATCAGAAATATAACATGTTGTGCTGTAAGGGTCACCTGTTGATTTGTTACTTTTGCCAACCAATAAGAAACTCTAAACCAAAATCCTCTCAGCTTGGGGCAATCCCACAATAAGTGAATCCAATCTGGGGATGGGTACCTACACCTATTGCAGATATTTTCCGCCCCCGGGACCCATCTAGCTCGAATGCCAGGTGTGATGTAGGACTGGTGGATAAATTTCATATGTGTCTCCCTTAGATTGGCCGAGATTGTACTAGCATGTACCTTCCCGAGGCTCCCTGTAATGAGGTCAGAGTCCACCGACAGTTCTCTACTGTTTGCCCATTTCGTTACAAGTCCCTGTCTAGTAGGCCCTTCACAGTGTTTAAGCAATAGGTCATAAGTGTGCGATATCTTATAAGAGCCCTGCTTAGCTAGAGCACACAATTTATCAATGTTGGAAGGCTCGGTAGTTAACAGCTTGTCTGAGATTAGTTTATACAGATAATGCCTGCATTGAAAATACGCAAACCTATGTGTCCCTGGGAGATCGTGCGAGCTTTGCAATTCAGAAAAGGGTATGATATCTAAAGTGAGTGGGTTAAAAAGTTGGTGAAGTCTTGTAAGATGTCGGTGGTGCCATGTAGCAAACACTTCAGTCGTGTAACCAGGGAGGAACTGTAGATTGCCCTGAATCGGCAAATATTTAGTCACTAGATGTTGACCACGCCCTCAAAGGATCTTTGAATAATATATGAGATTGTATGGACAAAGGAAGCGATTTGAGAGGTGAGTGGGACAGGAAAGCTAGATGCAATGGCCTAATAAGACCACTCTCTAACTCAGGGACGGTGAAATATGTATTCCCTACCATCCAGTCCAAGACAATCTTAGACAATGTAGACCAGTTGTACCAGATAATGTTTGGAAGGCGAAGCCCACCCTCACTCGAGGACATAAATAGATACTTTTTACCTATCCTATGTTTTTTCCCTTGCCAGATGAAGCGACCCAATGAGGTCTGGAGAGAGGCAGCATCTTTATGTGTCAATAGAAGAGGCAGCATCTGTAGCGGATAGAGGAGCTTAGGAAGGGCGATCATCTTAAAAAGCTGAACCCTCCCCGAAAGGGACAAGGGGAGCCTTGTCCAACCTGACAATAATTGTTTGATGTTTGCAATGACTCCTGTGAGGTTGAGGTGGTATAGTTTCGTGGGATCAATGTGTAAAAGGATCCCAAGATATTTGAAGGATCCCTCTGTGACCCTGAGGCCACTGCCTGATAGTGTGGTGTCACCGAGGTTCTGCAACCAGTTTACCTCCGATTTATCAACATTGATTTTATACCCCGAAAAGGACCCGAATATCTTGATGGTATCCAGGAGGGGTTGGAGGTTGTTACTGGGGTCACCCACAAACAGGAGTAGGTCATCTGCGTATAATGAGAGATGATATTTATGTCCAAGCACATCAAGTCCTGCACAATGTTGTCTAATGTATGAGGCCAGGGGCTCTATGGCCAGATCAAACAACAGGGGGGAAAGGGGGCAGCCCTGCCTAGTTCCCCTTTGAAGTGTAAAAGAGGGGGAAAGCTCTCCATTGACTATAAGGGATGCCATAGGGACCTGATACAGTGTACGGAGGAAGTCAGCAAAGCAACCCGAAATTCCGAATTGTTCTAGGGAAGTGTGCAAATGATCCCACTCAATCCGATCAAATGCCTTTTCCGCGTCAAGTGCCAAAAGGCACGCATCTGGCAGTTTGGATGGGGTTTGAGATGTTGCATTATACCAATAATGTGAAGAGATGGCTAGGACTTTCCGGATATTAAGTACCGAGGATCTCCCTTTTACAAAGCCTGTCTGGTCCATGTGTACGACAGACGGCAAGACCGTCGCTAGACGGTCAGCCAGGATCTTTGTAAGAAGTTTGTAATCCCCATTAAGAAGGGAGATTGGGCGGTATGATGAGGTCTGGGTATGGTCCCTGTCAGGTTTAGGAATCAAGCAAATGTTCGCTTCTGAGAAACGCTTATCTAATCGTGATGCACCTTCCAAGTATGCTGAGAACAGAGAGGCTAGAGTGGGAGCTATTTCCTCACTCAAAAGCTTGAAATATTCAGATGGCAGCCCATCTGGGCCTGGGGCCTTCCCTAATTTGCTATATCGTATGGCTTTGATAACCTCTTGTACATGGATCGGGGCATTAAGGGCCGATTTTTGCTCTTCAGAAATAGTGGGTAGCTGCACCGAGCCCCAGAATCTCAACTTTGCCTCATGGTCTATTGTCTGGCTAGTGTATAGTTCCTTGTAATACTTAACAAATTCCGACATAATGTCTTTATTGTCTGAAGTCAGTTTGGACTGGGAGTTTATAGCCGCTATATAGGATTTGGGGCGGTAAGAATGAACCAGTTTGGCCAGGAGCTTACCAGATTTATTACCCTGGCGAAAGTATCTACCCTGCCTATGTATGTCAAACTTGAGATGTTGTTGAGTTAAAAACGTGTCCCTGGCCTGCTTAAGCTCGTAGTACTTTTTTTGAGATGCGAGGGAGGGGTCAGAAAGGTAGTCATTGTACGCCGCGGTTAGCTGCGACAGAAAGTCACCATCAATTCATCTGTTGTTTTTGTTGTATTGGGCCGTAAAGGCCGTGATACAGCCCCTCATTACCGCCTTAGAGGCATGCCAGAATAGGTCGGGGGTATCTTTATGTGTATCATTGTCTGATGTATAGTGTACCCATGAGGACTTTAGGTGATTGCGAAAATTTATGTTGCTATAGAGATACGTGGGGAATCTCCAAGATTTCTTAGGGGGGGTCCTTGGTGTGGGTTGCAATAGTAGTATGATAGGGGCATGGTCCGAGAGTGTAATCTGTGCTATGGTACTCGTGTGAACTTGAGGTGTTAATGCTGAAGAGGTAAGGAAATAGTCTATCCTTGACATTGTGTGGTGTGTTTTAGATAGGCAAGTAAAGTCTCTCTCCTCTGGATTTTTTGTTCTCCAGACATCTACCAAGTCTAGTGTCTCTTTAAAAGAGCTAATTAGAGTTACCTCTCTACTATGTGGGGCACGTTGTTTCATGTGACCTAGCACTGATGGATCTTTAAATCTGTCTAGAGGAACAGCCTGGGCCAGGTTAAAATCCCCTCCCATAATCATCGGGGCATTGTAGGTTAATAATTTTGCCAGTAAAGTTGACCAGAAATTAGGGTTAACCTCGTTCGGGCCATAAATATTGCAAATGGTGTAGGTAAATTGATGAATTTGCAACAGAGCTATGATATACCTGCCTTTCTGATCAATGTCAACCTGCGAGAAGGAGATTGGGAGACCCTTCCTCACCAAAATAGCCACCCCTCTCTTTCTGCCCTCTGTTGGAGAGTATAGTGCCTGACCTACCCAACGCCTCTTTAGCTTATCATGTTCGTCTGCCGTCAATCTAGTCTCCTGAAGCAAAGCTATGTCAGCCTGTAGTGAATTTAAATGTTGCAAGATAGTACCTCTCTTTGCAGGTGATGTAATGCCTCCCACATTCCAGGAAACTATTCTAACAGGTACTGCCATAGAAATAGTGTAAGAATGCTAATATTAGGCAAAGAATTACCTTATGGTCGTGTGTTAGACTGTAAAGAGAGTGTGCTCTATTGTCGTCTTGAGTGGGAAAGGCAGCGTGTAGTGCGCTCCTGTAAACAAGAAGGGATAGCAGCCCCCAAGCACCATATTGTACCCAAGGTGACTCACTGTGATAAGCCGTTAGTTGTAAGAGTATGTCAGAAGTCCTGATGAAGTGGTCTGCGGAGGGCAAGCTCAGAGGAGCCCGGGACTCCCCATGATAGAAGCTGGAAGGGAGACAAAAAAGAGGCACATGTGAGCAGTACTGTGACATTTCTAGCATAAACATTTTAGTATGAAACAGTAACCATATCGCATGAAGAACATGACAACCAAGATAAAAAGACATTAACAGGGTATGCCCTAAGTAGGGTATGGGGCATTTAGGATGCTGAGCCAGAGGATGGCAATGGCTCCAATGAGCTATAACATGGGATAATAATTCTAAATGGGCAATAAAAAAGAACTGGGGTATGTTAACCAGCATGCCTACCAGGCAGAGAGGGGAAGCCCTATTCAGGCAACACAGAATTATTAGGTGCCCAAAGCGAGAGGGGGAGACCAAAGGGGAATTAGCGTGCAGAAAAGGGCACCCCGGGTATTCTCCAAGAAATGGGTTCAGCCAAGGTAGATAGGAGAGTTCAGGCTGGCAACTTTGGGCTGAGAAACCTAAGCCAACATGTGGTATTAGAGCATGGATTTGATCACCCTTGTCTATAATAACAAGGGGAAAAAGAAAAAGCAATACCTGAAAAAGAAAAGTATACATCATGTAAAGACACACGAATTATGTTTCACAGATACAAAATACAAACTCTCATTAGAGAATATTTCAGCCATTGTCCTGTCTTCGTTCAGACGATAAGTAGGCCTGTACCGCTGCAGGGGAATGGAAAATCTTAGGCCCAGAAGACGTCTGCAACCTAAGCTTAGCTGGGTACAGGAGAGCAAACCGGCGACCCTTTTCATGAAGGAGAGAGCAGAGTGGTGCAAAGTCTTTGCGTCTTCTAGTGACTTCCACAGAGAAGTCTTGAAAAAGTAAAAGACGGTGATCCTCATATTTGACCTCCTTTGTACCTCTATAAGCGCGTAGTATCGTGATCTTGTCTTGGTAGTTTAAACACTTGAAAATCACCTGACGCGGCCTTTCTTTAGAGTTCTCCAGATGTCTGTCAGGACCAATGCGGTGGGCTCTCTCTATGTCAAGGGGCAGGCAATCTTGAGGCATGCCAAGAAGTGCGGGGAGGGTGGAGGCAGTAAAATCCAGCAGGTCTTTATCTTTAATCGTTTCTGGCACTCCTACTATGCGCAGATTATTTCGCCTGCTGCGATTCTCTAAGTCCTCGACCTTGTCTTGTAAGTATTGGTTTTGTTTCAGAAGATTCTTCAGAGACACTTCGGATTCCTGTTGCCTGTCCTCCACCTCAGAGATTCTTTGCTCCGCATTATTCAAGCGAGTAGAAAAGGCACGCACTTCAGTAGTAAGCGTGTCTACCCCTGCCTGTAGGTTGTCCATTTTAGGTAAGAAAAAAGCCTTCAACTCTTGCAATAAAGCAGCATGGTCACTTGATGAGCTCCCCTCACCCTCCTGTTGGGAGCTGTGAATGATGGTTTCAGCAACCTGTTTCAGCCGCTTTTCTTGTGTTTTTGACCTGCAACTCATATTGTCTGTCCCAGATTGGGGAATTCTGTGGAAATAGTCGTCAACTTTCATAGAATAGAGCGCTGGCAAGCTGTGTGTGCAACAGGAGGTCTCAATGAGCCCAGTTTAGGAAGGGTGAGGTATAGGGCCCACACAGAATGAGATACGATTAAGGTCTAAGTCATTCACTACACTTGGTCACTTCCGCGATCTTCAGAGAATATATGGCAGGGCTATAGCGTATCTGGTATATGGGTCATAATCAACAGAATGAGTCAGCAGGGTTGAGCCACTTTGTGTCTAAAACAGTGATGTTTAGTAAGATTGTAGTATTTGTCCACTGTTGTAGTTAGAGGATGTGAGGTTAAGCCACTAGATGGCGTATGATGCTTGCATAAATGAGTTGTTATAGTAAATTTAAAACAGTCATGTGTGCCAGCAAGTGGTAAACGGACAAATGCAAACTTCGTTATCTCTCCAAATTCCTCTGTCTCACTCCCTCCCTTTAAGTTAGCAAGGAAAAAACAAAGGGGGAAGAGGCATACAGTGCTACCAAGTCGCACCCAACACAGTGGTATATATATGAGGCAAGTCTCTAGGCAGGTGATGTGTGCATTTAACTCCAATAATGCAAAAAAGAAAAAACAAACAAGCTGTTGGCAGGGTTATTAGAATGGTCAAAATTAGCAGGTCAGTCCCATCTCCTTAGCTCCTGAGTGTTTACCTATCTTCAGTAGTTTGTGTTTGAGACAAGGTAGCCTGCAGTGTATTATGTGCTTACTCACAATTATCCTCTGGCCCCGAGGCCCGCAAAACCTGGGAGTAAAGTTCTGAGCCCTAGGGCTATTCACCTCCGCCTGCGGTGCCCGTCTGTATTCAACTCAGGAAGGATTGATGTTGCCCAGGGGAGAGGAGCTCTCTGCTGCACTGCCAAAGGCCGAGGAGTCAGGATAGTTGAGCAGGGATCAGGAACCAGACAGCTTTGTGACCCCCGCAGTGATGGCGTCTGTTCGCGCCCTTTTCTTTTTTCTTTAAATTTGCCCCCGGGACCAGGACTGGATGACAAGTCCTGCGTGTGGGTGATCAGCCAAGGCACTAATAGTCAGCCCGGCAAGAAAAGAAGTCACGGGGAGTGGAATATCAGCAGCGGAGACACTTATTAGAGCTGTGTGTATGCGGAGCTCTTTACCGCTGCTGCTACTCGGTCGTCCCGCCCACCGGAAGTCCCTATCTGTGCTATTTTACTTAGTTTACACTAAGATTTTTTATAATAATATAACTTTCACAATGTATATTCTATTGTATTGCGCTATGGTTGTATTTAAAAACGCCTCCTCCAATAGGTGGTAATTGCTGCTTCAATATAAGCTCCAATGAAAGGACTGGATCCAGTAGCCCTGAGGAAGCCCGGTCTTGCACTTGACGTTAGGGGTGAAACGATCGTTATCTGTGGATTCAGTTTTCACGTGACTTTCTTTGCATGGGTCTGGCTTGTTTGCTCGCCTCAAGCACGAATTGACGTTGGTCTGGGCCTACATCGGCTGCTACGACTGCACTTACATTGAAGTACTTCTCTGTATCAGGAGTGTCCGCTTTCAGGAGCACATTATTGGATTACAAAACCTTGGCTTTCAGATAAGTGACATACAATTTCTGTTACTAACTGTATTGGCATATCCGCATAGTGGAGGGTCGAAAACACTGGACCTGATTGCCTAACGATATTTATTGCCTTGGGATCTGAACTCTTTGTGCTTTTTAAACTGCTGATTTGTACAGGTCATCCATGCTTAATATGATATTATGTATGATTTGGGTCACGTGATACTATGATGATACATTGTGTATAGTCTGAAGTGTTAGACAATGGTGTTGCTATGAAATGTTTTTTCTGCAAGTTATATTGTAATATATTGGATATGAATTCTTGGCTCTAATATAGAGAGCAATAAATACTGCTATTATTAATTATAAGAGTGCTTGATTCCCTATCTTTTCTAAAGGCATATGTATTTTGATGTGTCATTTCTTCTCTTATAGTATCTGCTTATATATATATATATATATATATATATATATATATATATATATATATATATATATATATACACACACACACAGTATCTCAAAAAATAAAATTTTTGTAAATATTTTATTATATCTTTTCATGTGACACCACTGAAGAAATGACACTTTGCTACAATGTAAAGTAGTGAGTATACGGCCTGTATAGCAGTGTAAATTTGCTGTCCGCTCAAAATAACTCATCACACAGCCATTAATGTCTAAACCATTGGCAACAAAAGTGAGTACACCCCTAAGTGGAAATGTCCAAATATGGCCCAAAGTGTCAATATGTTTTGGGCCACCATTTTTTCCCAGCACTGCATTAACACTCTTGGGCATGGAGTTCACTAGAGCTTCACAGGTTGCCACTGGAGTCCTCTTCCTCTCCTCCATGACGACATCACAGAGCTGGTGGATGTTAGAGACCTTGCACTCCCCCACCTTTTATTTGAGGATGCCCCACAGATGCTTAATAGGGGTTAGGTCTGGAAACATGCTTGGCCAGTCAATCACCTTTACCCTCAGCTTCTTTAGCAAGGCAGTGGTCATCTTGGAGGTGTGTTTGGGGTCGTTATCATATTGGAATACTGGCCTGCGGCCCAGTCTCCGAAGGGAGGGGATCATGTTCTGCTTCAGTATGTCACAGTACATGTTGGCAATCATGGTTCCCTCAATGAACTGTAGCTCCCCAGTGCCGGCAGCACTCATGCAGGCCCAGACCATGATACTCCCACCACCATGCTTGACTGTAGGCAAGACACACTTGTCTTTGTACTCCTCCCCTGGTTGCCGCCCCACACGCTTGACACAATCTGAACCAAATACGTTTATCTTGGTCTCATCGGACCACAGGACATGGTTCCAGTAATACATGTTCTTAGTCTGCTTGTCTTTAGCAAACTGTTTACGGGCTTTCTTGTGCATCATCTTTAGAAGAGGCTTCCTTCTGGGACGACAGCCATGCCGACCAATTTGATGCAGTGTGCGGCGTATGATCTAAGCACTGACAGGCTGACCCCCCACCCCTTCAACCCCTGCAACAATGCTGGCAGCACTCATACGTCTATTTCCCAAAGAAAACCTCTGGATATGACGCTGAGCACGTCCACTCAACTTCTTTGGTCTACCATGGCGAGACCTGTTCTGAATGGAACCTGTCCTGTGAAACCGCTGTATGGTCTTGCCCACCGTGCTGCAGCTCAGTTTCAGAGTCTTGGCAATTTTCTTATACCCTAGGCCATCTTTATGTAGAGCAACAATTATTTTTTTTCTCAGATACTCAGAGAGTTCTTTGCCATGAGGTGCCATGTTGAACTTCTAGTGACCAGTATGAGCGAGTGTGAGAGCGATAACACCAAATTTAACACACCTTCTCTCCATTCACACCTGAGACCTTGTAAAACTAACAAGGCGCATGACACCGGGGAGGAAAAAATGGCTAATTGGGCCCAATTTGAACATTTCCACTTAGGGGTGTACTCACTTTTGTTGCCAACGGTTTAGACATTATTGGCTGTGTGTTGAGTTATTTTGAGGGGACAGGAAATTTACACTGTTATACAGGCTGTACACTACTTTACATTGTAGCAATGTGTCATTCCTTCAGTGTTGTCACATGAAAAGATATAATACAATATTTACAAAATTGTGAGGGGTGTACTCACTTTTGTGAGATACTGTATATATAAAGAGAGAGAGCATACTGAAGTAGTCTAATTTGTCCAAAAATCTTTTTCAAAATATTTTATTTTCTAAAACATCTGCTCCCAGAAGGTGATTTTATAGTGCAGTTTAATTAATTAAACCAAACATATATGGAGGAAATAGTCTATACAGTATTAGGTACAGTTTGAGTTTAGTACAGGTCTAATTTTCCAGTATAAGTTAACCCAGTGCAACAGTTGTAAATAACAGAAAGGATAGGTTTGAAAAAGATAGAATATTGTATCATTTTCCAAAAAATATGTGAAATCCTTAAATGCTAAAAGTATTTGGAATGCCAGAAGCTACAGATGTAAAAGATAAAATGGTACGCGCTTTATATTCTTTTCTCAGCCAGGGGGAGTAGACATACAATGTTGTTTTATTTATTAGTCTAGTAAGATTGTCTGTTTGTTTCATAGTTAGGGTTTCAGTTGTTATCTAATTTATACAAATCTAGCATTTTAACTTTCTCTAGTGCCATCCAGATATGATGAAAATGAAACTTCAGGTACTTATTGGGAATGGGTTACAGATTGACACTGCTTTATCAGACCACAACAACACATACCAAAACACAATCTGCTTTATATAAATATTTTTTATAGTTTTCTCTGCCTATTGCCTCAATCTTGTATTAAAGGGATAGGAAAGTCAAAAATTAAACGCGCATGATTCAGATAGAGCATGTGATTTTGAGACACTTTTAAATTCACGTCTATTTTCAAATGTGCTTCGTTCTCTTGGTATCCCTTGTTGAAAAATAATACGCACATATCCTACACTAGTGGGAGCTGCTGCTAATTGGTGCCTGCACACATTTGGCTCTTGTGATTGGCTAACTAGATGTATTCAGCTAGCTGCCAGTAGTGCAATGCTGTTCCTTCAGCAAAGGGCAACAAGAGAACAACTCAAATATGATAATGAAAGTAAATTGGAAATTTGTTTAAAATTGTATGTTCTATCCAAATCATGAAATACAAAATTGGGGTTTCCTGTCCCGTTAACTAATAAATGCCTTTTAGGTATGTGGAACATAACTTGCTAAAATAAAATATTTTTGAGTTTAATATAAATTAATCTGTTTTTTTAATGGTCCTGCTAATCAAAGAGAAATCCACAGAGGATATTCATTTGAAAAGGTCTAAAATAAACTTTCATGATTCAGATAGGTCATGTCATTTTAAACAATTTTCCAATTTACTTTTATTACCAATTTTGCTTTGTTCTCTTGGTATTCTTAGTTGAAAGCTAGACCTAGGCGGTTCTTATGATAATTTCTAAGCCCTTGAAGGCCGCCTCTTCTCTCAGGGCATTTTGATAGTTGTTCACCACTAGAGGGTGTTAGTTCATGTGTGTCATATAGATAACAAGTCTATCAAAAGCACAGAAATAAGGGGGCAGTTTGCAAAGGCTTAGATACAGGATAATCACAGAGGTAAAAAGTGTATTAATATAACTGTGTTGGTTATGCAAAACTAGGGAATGGGTAATAAAGGGATTATCTATTTTTTTAAAACAATAAAAATTCTGGTGTAGACTGTCCCTTTAAATAATAAAATAAATATTTCCTAATGCAATGGTAACAAATCAGCTTGATGTGCTAAAATTAAAATAGCTTATCAATGAGAGAAAAAAAAAATTGCTCCAGTAGAAATTTATAGTTATAGATGTTCAATATTATAAAAATATATAGCTATAAATAATATTACAAATGTATATGTTTCTAAAAATATATATATACCATTCTCATGTATTCAGTGGTTATTTAGAAAATACATTTATGTCAAGTGTGCAGGAATTTTGCTCCTTATTTCTAAACATAAGCACCCATTTGATAATTCACTCTTTTGATACCAATGAGCCACCATGTTAAAATTATGTTCAGTACCTATGAACAATAAGCAACAGTCTCAAAATGGATGTAATCACTGATATATTATGATGGTCAGGGTATTTTATTTGCCACCCCTTAAAATAAATCTTTGGATGCCGAAGATGCCAAAGTGCAATCTTTTGGTCTTCAATATTACAATGCTCAGAGTTTGCTGAATGTGTTTTACCCCTTAAAGGGACACTATACCCCAACATTTTCTTTCATGATTAAGGTAGATAATATAATTTTAAACAACATTCCAATTTACTTCTATTACCTAATTTGCTTCATTCTTTAGATATACTTTAATGAAGAAATAGCGATGCACACAGTGAACCAATCAGAGGAGGCATCTATGTGCAGCTACCAATCAGCAGCTACTAAGCATATCTAGATATGCTTTTCAGCAAAGAATATCAAGAGAATGAAGCAAAATAGAGAATAGAAGTAAATTAGAAAGTGGTTTATAATTGTATGCTCTGTCTAAATCATGAAAGAAAAAATTTGGGTTTCATGTCCCTTTAACATTTTCTTCCCAAGGCTTGGGCTTTCTTGGGATCATCCTCATGTGTCTATAGGCTGTATTTTCCATTGGACAGAGACTCCATATGCACTCTATTCTATGCTTTTCTATCCAATATAAAGGTAAATAAATATATGTATTGTCCAAATTGTAAATAAAGACATATGCATATATATGTACACAAAGCACTTCTGGTAAACATTAAAGAAGATAAGACTGAGTTACAAACTATAACTTAACCAATAAAACACAAGAGACACATACTGTACTAACAGGAAACATATTGTAGTCATTGGCAAATAGCTGGATAAAAAGCCTTGCATTTAAGCATCTGTCACACATTCTCAAGAAAAAAAGAATAGAAGAAGCCACGTTGTCAATATTCTGTTGTAATTATTTGAGTTATTTCTTATTGCCATGTATACATTTTATAATTGTTTGTTAAAGGAACGCTCAATGCTGTAAAATTGCATAATTAACAAGTGCATTATAAAAAGACAATGATTTAACATCTCCTTTGATTTTCAAATTAGCAGTAGATTTCTTTTGACAAATTTATTTTTTCTCCCATGTCCTTGTATATTGTGACAGACATCAGCCAATCACAGACTAGTATACATATACTCTGTGAGTTTGTGCACATACTAAGTAGGATCTTGCTCCCCAGAAAGTTTGAAAACTTCATGCTCTTTCTGAATCATAAAAGTTTATTTTGACTTGAGTGTCCCTTTAAACCTGTGTGCATGGATGTGAGACTTTTTAATAATTTAACAGCCACAATTTTAGCAATAGTGTTTGTTAGTCTTCACTCAAAACGGGACCTTAATCATGCTTGATGTGTGCAGTTTTTTTGTTTATCTTCTGATAAGCTTTTTTTCTAAAACATTATCTGCAATATGGAAACCATATACTAATTATCTTCAAAGGTACAATCCAGTGCAAAATATTTTGATGTTAAAAAAGAGAGTTTTACTTTGATATATATACAGAACTGCACACTTGATGCCACTCACAGAGCTTCTAAGCATTTGATTGATGCATATACAACATAAACATATTCAAAAATATTATATGCTGGAATTCTCTTTTAAATGTTCTTTTTTTTTTACAATTTCTGTTAAAGCACTGGACACACAAATATATCCGTATGGAGCTTGATGCTCCTTGTTTCTGGCGAGCCTTCAGACCACTGCTCCATAATTTGTCCGCCTGCTCTGAGGCCGCGGACAGAAATCAATCCGATCGAATACGATCTGGTTGATTGACACTCCCTGCTAGCGTCCGATTGGCCGCGAATCTGCAGGGGGCGGCATTGCACCAGCAGTTCACAAGAACTGCTGGTGCAATTAAAAATGCAGACAGAGTATGCTGTCGGCATTTATCGATATGCGGCGGACATGATACACTACTTCGCATCATGTCCGCTCGCACATTGATAAATATGCCCCATAGTGTTAAAATGAAACACTGACATCATAGTCGATATAATAAGATTTTTGTCTGTGATATAGGCTATTTTGAGAGTTTATTTAAAAGCTTTCAGCACAAAACACAATTATAATGCTATATGCATATGATAATTTTGTCTTTTTTTAAATTCTAAAAATCTGTTATTTTAAATTACATTTTAAATTATTCATTTGGTTTTATGCTCCTATTTTTTTTATTTTATTAAACTAGTACATATATATTAGTTACAGTGTTAAAAATTTCAGTTGCAAGCAAAACAATAAAGCAATTTCTGTATCTCATACATTTGATAGATTAATACATTAATTCATCTGAAAGAGCACTACTTAGAGATGTTAAGAATATAAATACATACATATATATATATATAAATAATATTTTTTAAAATTTATTTGTTTGCATTAAAAAAGCTTACATTAAAGTTTAACAATTTCTGTATCTCAATACATTTGATTGATTTTACATTAAAACATCTGAAAGAGCACTATTTGAGATGTTAGCAATATATATATATATAAATATATATATTTAGTATATGCTATGTATATATGTATATATATATATTATTTTTGCATTACAAAAGCTTACATTAAAGCTTGTTTAAATTGAAACTGAAACTAACAGAAAATGTTTTATTTCAGACACACCTACACAACAATTCCAGAATTTGCCCTTTCTTTACTCAAGAAACTAAAAAAATATGAATTAATTATGTCATTTTGTCACGCACTGACTACTGCAAGCTACTCCTACATGGCCTTCCCAAATGCCACCCCTCCCCCTTCAATCTGTCATGAATGCTTCAGCTACTCATTCACCTAAGTCGCCAATTTAAACACATGCCCTGCTCTGGCATTCCCTACACTGGCTCACCAAAGACTCAACAGCCTCATTCCTAACTATATTTCCTCTCTCATCGCCAAATACTCCCCGACCTGTCTTCTTCGATAAACCTCTGACCTACGTCTCTCTACTCCTGTTACGTCCCTCTCCCTCCTCCAAGACTTCTCACACGCTGCTCCTGTCCTCTGTACTCTCTACCCTACTCTATCAGACTGTCTTTAACCTTGTATAGCTTCAGGCGCTCTTTGAAAGCCCACATATTCAGAGAGGCTTACTGTCTCTCCTCAGTTTTTCATCCTATTCGAAATAAATCTTAAACTACCTTCACTCTCTGCTGCAACTATAATCCACAAACCTTATATCCCTGAACCCTTAACCTGTAACCTGTAAACTATTCAGAGCACGGACCTCCTTCTGTACTAAACTTGTTTAGTCTGTTATGTGTTTTTATCTTATCACACATTTTTGTCATTGTGTGCCCCAACCGCTATGGGGTTTTAAATATTTAAATAATGATAATAATAATAAAAATAGATAGTAGGATAGAAGCTTAGTGGCTGATTTTGATGTTTTTTAATTCGTTAAGAGTCACACACCCCACAAAATATTTTTTTTTTTTTTTTTCAGCAAAAGATCATCAAATTTTTAAATTCCAGCTATTCCATGCAATAAGGACAAGAGAGAAACTATTTGTTTTCTAACTTCTCTACATATATATATATACACACATTTTTATATATACACATTTATATATATATATATATATATATATATATATATATATATATACACAGTGGACATAAAAAGTCTACACATCCCTGTTAAAATGGCAGGTTACTGTGATGTAAAAAAATGAGACAAAGATAAATCATTTCAGAACTTTTTCCACCTTTAATGTGACCTATAAACTACACAACTCAATTGAAAAACAAACTGAAATCTTTAAGGTGGAGGGAAGTAAACAAAAAAACAAAAATAATGTGGTTGCATAAGTGTGCACGCCCTTTTATAACTAGGGATGTAGCTGTGTTCAGAATTAAGCAATCACATTCAAAACCATGTTAAATAAGAGTCATCACACACCTGCCATAATTTAACCCCTTAATGACCACAATGTACCCTATATGTCACTGGTCATTAAGGGTTTTTTCAGGACATAATAGCACAAGTCTAGCAAGAACACGCTATTAATGCCCTCCCTCCAGCAGGCTTTGTGGAATAGAGCAGTCTCAACACTGGTGGCAAGACCGTGCTATAAAACAATCACGTCCCAAAAAAAGGCCAGCGACATACAGGGTACGTCGCTGGTCCTTAAGGGGTTAAAGTGCCTCTGATTAACCCTGAATAAAGTTCAGCTGTTCTAGTAGGTCTTTCCGGACATTTTCTTAGTCGTGGACAGGCATGGAAGTTATTCTAGCTTTTGTTCTATCTCAGGGGTGCTGTTCTCTTTCTCTTTTTTCACATTTATGTAAATTACTCTTGGGTCTCCCTATGAGTAATGGGTAATCCAGACGTGGACCCCGTGCACACATGCCCTTAGAGAGATACAACTGCACCTCACTGATGAGGCCCACAGAAGGCCGAAATGATCGTCTGGGGTTGTTGCTTCCCTTGTTCAGAGAAGAATTGCCTGGTATTTCGGCACTGGACTGTCATTGGGCAAGATCAGACTGATATGCTACAGGATATTTTTTCTCTGTGAAGGAGCATAGTGTGCAAAAAAAACGTGCACCGTGAGTTGCAATATAAATGAACAGGCATGGAAGTTATTCTAGCTTTTGTTCTATCTCAGGAGTGCTGTTCTCTTTCTGTTTTTTCACATAAAAGCCATGGTCCGCAGAGAGCTTCCAAAGCATCAGAGGGATCTCATTGTTAAAAGGTATCAGTTAGGAGAAGGGTACAAAAGAATTTCCAAGGCATTAGATATACCATGGAACACAGTTAAGACAGTCATCATCAAGTGGAGAACATATGGCACAACAATGACATTACCAAGAACTGGATGTCCCTCCAAAATTGATTAAAAGACAAGAAGAAAACTGGTCTGGGGGGCTACCAAGAAGCCTACAGCAACATTAAAGGAGCTGCATGAATATCTGGCAAGTACTGGGTGTGTAGTACATGTGACAACAATCTCCCGTATTGTTCATATGTTTGGGCTTTGGGGTAGACAGCAAGACGGAAGCTTTCTCTTAAGAAGAAAAACATCCAAGCCCAACTAAATTTAGCAAAAACACATCTGAAGTCTCCCAAAAGCATGTGAGAAAAGGTGTTATGGTCTGATGAAACCAATGTTGAACTTTTTGGCAATAATTCCAAAAGATATGTTTGGCGCAAAAACACCATACTCACAGTGAAGCATGGTGGTGGTAGCATCATGCTTTAGGTCTGTTTTTCTTCAGCTGGAACTGAGGCCTTATTCAAGGTAGAGGGAATTATAAACAGTTCCAAATACCAGTCAATATTAGCACAAAACCTTCAGGCTTCTGCTAGAAAGATGAACATGAAGAGCAACTTCATATTTCAGCATAACAACGACCCAAAGCATACATCCAAATCAACAAAGGAATGGCTTCACCATAAGAAGATTAAAGTTTTGGAATGGCCCAGCCAGAGCCCAGACCTGAATCCAATCGAAACTCTGTGGGGTGATCTGAAGAGGGCTGTGCACAGGAGATGCCCTCGCAATCTGATAGATTTGGAGTGTTTTTTGCAAAGAAGAGTGGGCAAATCTTGCCAAGACAAGATGTGCCATGCTGATAGACTCATACCCAAAAAGACTGAGTGCTGTAATAAAATCAAAAGATGCTTCAACAAAGTATTAGTTTATGCAACCACATTATTTTTGTTTTTTTGTTTACTTCCCTCCACCTTAAAGATTTCAGTTTGTTTTTCAATTGAGTTGTGTAGTTTATAGGTCACATTAAAGGTGGAAAAAGTTCTGAAATGATTTATCTTTGTCTCATTTTTTTACATCACAGAAACCTGCCATTTTAACAGGGGTGTGTAGACTTTTTATATCCACTGTATATATATATATATATATATATATATATATATATATATATATATATATATATATATATATATATATATATATATATACAGTATATATATATATATATATATATATATATATACACACATTTTTATATATACACATTTATATATATATATATATATATATATATACACATACACATATACATCATAAAGAACTACATATACAACTATATTACATAGATCTGGGACTGAATCAGTTAAATTAGCTTAAATACAGTCTGTGTGATTTTGTGCCACAAGTCACTTCACAGCCATCTGGGTTCCTCATGTGTTCACAAAAACAGCTCTGTTCACACTGGACTGTTGATAGGCCCCTGTTGAATCCAACCTCTGACTGTTTTTTTTTTTTTTTTAAACTCTGCTGATGGTTACTGAGATACAAAGCTGCCTTTTAATAGGAAAGTGTTCTTATAAAAAAAGGTTGTAGCCAACAAGATGCAATTCATATATCAAGTCATCAGCCCTATCAGAATTATATATGGATGTTCCTCAGCAGAAGGAATGCTAATGTTGTTTCAGAGCCAGAGGCAGATGTGTACAGCTAGAGACTGGAAAACCTTCCTTTAAAGACTTTTCCCAGCAGTGGAGTGTCAGGGAACTAGCTCACTGTATTAAATATGAAAATACTTAAATATTTATTTGTTAACGCAACATTTGCAACAAACTATCAGCCTGACAAAACCAAATACTAACGGCTAGATTACGAGTTTTTGTCGGTAAGGCTGTGCGGTGCTAACGCTCCTTTTTTTCTCGCCGCTCACTTAAGACAGCGCTGGTATTATGAGTTTTCTGCAAGCCGGCATTGGCCTCAGAAAAGTGAGCGTTGAGCAAAATTTAGCTCCACATCTCACCTCAATACCAGCGCTGCTTACGTTGCTCGTGCATGATTTCCCCATAGGAAACAATGGGGCTGAGCTGGCTGAAAAAAACCTAACACCTGCAAAAATGCAGCATTCAGCTCCTAACCCAGCCCCATTGTTTCCTATGGGAAAATGCATTTTACGTCTGCACCCTAACATGAACCCCGAGTCTAAACACCCCTAATCTTACACCTATTAATCCCTAATCCACCGCCCCCAACATCGTCGCCATCTACATTATATTATTAACCCCTAATCTGCCGCTCCGGACACCGCCGCCACCTACATTATATGTATTAACCCCTAATCTGATGCCCCCAACACCGCCGAACCCTACATTTTATTTATTAACCCCTAATCTGCCCCCCCAACGTCACCGCAACTATATTAAATTTATTAACCCCTAATAGAATCCTATCAGCCAATCGGAATTAAGGTAGGAAAAATCCTATTGGCTGATTGGATCAGCCAATAGAATTGAAGTTCAGTCCTATTGGCTGATCCAATCAGCCAAAAGGATTGAGCTCGCATTCTATTGGCTGTTCCAATCAGCCAATAGGATTTTTCATACCTTAATTCCGATTGGCTGATAGGATTCTATCAGCCAATTGGGATTGAAGGGACGCCATCTTGGATGATGTCACTTAAAGGAACCTTCATTCTTCAGTTGCCGTCGGATGGAAGAGGATGCTCCACGTCGGATGTCTTCAAGATGGACCCGCTCCGCTCCGAATGGAAGAAGATAGAAGATGCCGTCTGGATGAAGACTTCTGCTGGTCTGGATGTCCTCTTCTGGCCGGATCGGATGAAGACTTCTGCCCGCTATGGAGGTCCACTTGTGGTCGGCTGGGTGAAGACGGCTCAAGGTAGGGTGATCTTCAAGGGGGTAGTGTTAGGTTTTATTAAGGGGGGATTGGGTGGATTTTAGAGTAGGGTTGGGTGTGTGGGTGGTGGGTTTTAATATTTGGGGGGGTATTGTATTTTTTTTTCACAGGTAAAAGAGCTGATTACTTTGGGGCAATGCCCCGCAAAAGGCCCTTTTAAGGGCTATTTGTAATTTAGTATAGGGTAGGGAATTTTTTTAATTTGGGGGGCTTTTTTATTTTATTAGGGGGGTTAGATTAGGTGTAATTAGTTTAAAATATTTGTAATTTCTTTTTTATTTTCTGTAATTTACTGTTTTTTTCTTCGTAATTTAGTTTATTTAATTTAAGTGTAATTAATTGTAGGTAGTTTAGGGAATTCATTTAATTATAGTGTAGTGTTAGGTGTAATTGTAACTTAGGTTAGGGTTTATTTTACAGGTAAATTTGTACTTATTTTAACTAGGTAGTTATTAAATAGTTAATAACTATTTAATAACTATAGTAGCTAGTTAAAATAAATACAGAGTTGCCTGTAAAATAACAATAAACCCTGAGATAGATACAATGTAACTATTAATTATATTGTAGCTATCTTATGGTTTATTTGACAGGTAAGTATTTAGTTTTATATAATAATAATTTATTTAATAATAGTAATTTTATTTCGTTTTATTTAAATTATATTTAAGTTAGGGGGTGTTAGGGTTAGGGTTAGACTTAGGTTTAGGGGTTAATAAATTTAATATAGTAGCGGCGATGTTGGGGGCAGCAGATTAGGGGTTAATAAATGTAGGTAGGTGGCGTCGATGTTAGGGCAGGCAGATTAGGGGTTAATAAAATTTAACTAGTGTTTGCAAGGCGGGAGTGCGGCAGTTTAGGGGTTAATATATTTATT
Organism: Bombina bombina; assembly: GCF_027579735.1. Taxonomy (NCBI): domain Eukaryota; kingdom Metazoa; phylum Chordata; class Amphibia; order Anura; family Bombinatoridae; genus Bombina; species Bombina bombina. The sequence continues at coordinate 92,163,048 of NC_069508.1, read as the reverse complement.
AAAGTAGCGGCGATGTCCGGTCAGCAGATTAGATTTTGCGCTCTCTCTCCCCCCTCTCTTTTGCGCTCTCTCATCCCCCTCTCTTTTACGCTCTCTCACCCCCTCTCTTTTGCGCTCTCTATCCACCCCTCTCTTTTGCGCTCTCTCTCCACCCCTCTCTTTTGCGCTCTCTCCCCCCTCTCTTTTGTGCTCTCTCTCCCCCCTCTCTTTTGCGCTCTTCCCCCCCTCTCTTTTGCGCTCTCTCTCTCCACCCTCTTTTGCGCTCTCTCTTCCCCCTCTCTTTTGCACTCTCTCTCCCCAGTCTCTTTTGTGCTCTCTCTCCCTCTCTTTTGCTGTCTCTCTCCCCCTCTCTCTTTTGCTGTCTCTATCCCCCCTCTCTTTTGCTGTCTCTCCCCCCCTCTCTCTTTTGCTGTCTCTCTCCCCCTCTCTTTTGCTGTCTCTCTTCCCCCCTCTCTTTTGCGCTCTCCCCCCCTCTCTTTTGCGCTCTCTCCCCCTCTCTTTTGCTGTCTCTATCCCCCCTCTCTTTTGCTGTCTCTCTCCCCCTCTCTCTTTTGCTGTCTCTCTCCCCCTCTCTTTTGCTGTCTCTATCCCCCCTCTCTTTTGCTGTCTCTCTCCCCCTCTCTCTTTTGCTGTCTCTCTCCCCCTTTCTTTTGCTGTCTCTCTCCCCCTCTCTTTTGCTGTCTCTCTCCCCCTCCTTTTTTGCTGTCTCTATCCCCCCTCTCTTTTGCTGTATCTCTCCCCCTCTCTCTTTTGCTGTCTCTCTCCCCCTCTCTTTTGCTGTCTCTCTCCCCCTCTCTTTTGCTGTCTCTCTCCCCCTCTCTCTTTTGCTGTCTCTCTCCCCCTCTCTTTTGCTGTCTCTCTCCCCCTCTCTCTTTTGCTGTCTCTCTCCCCCTCTCTTTTGCTGTCTCTCTCCCCCTCTCTCTTTTGCTGTCTCTATCCCCCCTCTCTTTTGCTGTCTCTCTCCCCCTCTCTCTTTTGCTGTATCTCTCCCCCTCTCTCTTTTGCTGTCTCTCCCCCCCTCTCTTTTGCTGTCTCTCTCCCCCTCTCTTTTGCTGTCTCTTTCCCCTCCTCTCTTTTGCTGTCTCTCTCCCCCCTCTCTTTTGCTGTCTCTCTCCCCCTCTCTCTTTTGCTGTCTCTCTCCCCCTCTCTTTTGCTGTCTCTTTCCCCTTCTCTCTTTTGCTGTCTCTCTCCCCCTCTCTCTTTTGCTGTCTCTCTCCCCCCTCTCTTTTGCTGTCTCTCCCCCCTCTCTTTTGCTGTCTCTTTCCCCCCTCTCTTTTGCTGTCTCTTTCCCCTTCTCTCTTTTGCTGTCTCTCTCCCCCCTCTCTTTTACTGTCTCTCTCCCCCTCTCTCTTTTGCTGTCTCTCTCCCCCTCTCTTTTGCTGTCTCTCTTCCCCCCTCTCTTTTGCGCTCTCCCCCCCTCTCTTTTGCGCTCTCTCCCCCTCTCTTTTGCTGTCTCTATCCCCCCTCTCTTTTGCTGTCTCTCTCCCCCTCTCTCTTTTGCTGTCTCTCTCCCCCTCTCTTTTGCTGTCTCTATCCCCCCTCTCTTTTGCTGTCTCTCTCCCCCTCTCTCTTTTGCTGTCTCTCTCCCCCTTTCTTTTGCTGTCTCTCTCCCCCTCTCTTTTGCTGTCTCTCTCCCCCTCCCTTTTTTGCTGTCTCTATCCCCCCTCTCTTTTGCTGTATCTCTCCCCCTCTCTCTTTTGCTGTCTCTCTCCCCCTCTCTTTTGCTGTCTCTCTCCCCCTCTCTTTTGCTGTCTCTCTCCCCCTCTCTCTTTTGCTGTCTCTCTCCCCCTCTCTTTTGCTGTCTCTCTCCCCCTCTCTCTTTTGCTGTCTCTCTCCCCCTCTCTTTTGCTGTCTCTCTCCCCCTCTCTCTTTTGCTGTCTCTATCCCCCCTCTCTTTTGCTGTCTCTCTCCCCCTCTCTCTTTTGCTGTATCTCTCCCCCTCTCTCTTTTGCTGTCTCTCCCCCCCTCTCTTTTGCTGTCCCTCTCCCCCTCTCTTTTGCTGTCTCTTTCCCCTCCTCTCTTTTGCTGTCTCTCTCCCCCCTCTCTTTTGCTGTCTCTCTCCCCCTCTCTCTTTTGCTGTCTCTCTCCCCCTCTCTTTTGCTGTCTCTTTCCCCTTCTCTCTTTTGCTGTCTCTCTCCCCCTCTCTCTTTTGCTGTCTCTCTCCCCCCTCTCTTTTGCTGTCTCTCCCCCCTCTCTTTTGCTGTCTCTTTCCCCCCTCTCTTTTGCTGTCTCTTTCCCCTTCTCTCTTTTGCTGTCTCTCTCCCCCCTCTCTTTTACTGTCTCTCTCCCCCTGTCTTTTGCTGTCTCTCTCCCCCTGTCTTTTGCTGTCTCTCTCCCCCTCTCTTTCTCCCCCCTCTCTATCTCTCTCCCCTCTCTCTATCTCTCTCTCCCATCTTCCATTGTGCGACCGTGCCTGGCCACGCCCCTCCACGGCAGGCCACGCCCCTTCACAGCCATTCACGTCCGGCCACGCCCCTTCATGTCCGGCCACGCCCCCGCTCACGCTCGGTCACGCCCACTTCTGCCGCGGCTACAGCGGATCATGTCCTCCCGCATCATGATAAATCGTCCCCTATGTGTTTAAAGGGACATTAAACACTGAATACATTTTTTTATCTATAGTATTGAGGTTATTCTTCGCCTCCCTATAGTCACGGGTGCTGCCATTTGGAAATTTAGCTTTTACTGCTGTAAGGGTGCCAGGAATCAGACTGAGACGAGAAGTGCAAAAATAATTACACCTTTATTCATAGCAAAAAATAATAAAAAGTCCACAAGTCAAATAACAAGCCAGGAGTCAAAACCAGAGCTGGTAGTCAGACGAGCCGAGTCAGGAGCCAAAGCGAATAGTCAGACGAGCCGGAATCAGGAACAAGGAAAACAGCAGAGTCAGGAACAAGCCAGGGATCAGGAAGGATGTTAGGCAGCCAGGTAATACACATTAACTCTCACAAACAGGTCTGAGACAACGCAAAGGCAAAGCATACTGAACAGAGGCCCTTTAAATAATAAGTGATGACCTCACAATTCTGAGACTGCATCCTGTCTCACATGGATGATGCACACCAGTCTGGCCATAAAAGGAAGTGTAGGAAATGAGCAGCATCCCCCACAATGCACCATAGTCAGGAAGAGAGGTGAGTAAAATGGCTGCCAGCAGCACATGGCAAACAACAGGGAAAAAACCCTGACAACTGCACTCCAGTGCTGATGTATGTACATATGTGCAGCAACTCTTCTTCAGATTAGACCATGTTTATTCAGTGAAGAAACCAAATGACAGATACAAACATGAGCACTCACTGATCTTTACTTAAAACATTTTTTATGAGTGCATGTGATGTGGTGTGATTAAAAAATAACTTAAATTGCATCAGTAATAATTAAAAAAATGGGTGAGAATAAAACAATATAATTCCTGCTCTGCATCTTGAAAATATAGAAACGTATAATATAAAGCTAAAAACACTGGCCCAGAAGCTTACAAGTGGGGTGCTATGAGCTTGAGTGTTAACTGTGCTCAAATTAAAAGATTAGCGCAGATGGATTACGCTGGTATTACAAGTTGAAAGTTAAAAGTTGGCGCACAAGTGAAAGACTGTGGCTAACCGTGCTAACCATGCTAACAGGACCGTGCTAACTCCCTCTCCCCATACAATTTGATAGGGCGCACCACAAAATGCCTTTTTAGTTATCTCTTGGGTGTTAACAAGACTGCGTTAGCAATATTTCACATTCCTATATTCTTCACTGTTTATGGCTGCAGTGGAAGATTGTTTCAACCAAGTACAATATGTGGGTCCCCCAAGTGAGTTGATACTTGAACTATTGGCACTCTGTCTTGAACAAAATTACTTTTGGTCTGAACTGACCTTTAATCTACAGGTGTCAGGCATGGCGATGGGATCGAATGTGGCCCCTTCATTCGCAAATCTATGGCTCTTTATGAGACAGATATTATGAGGATATTTGAACTCCGACAGATCATCTACTATTGTCGATACATTGATGATTTGTTTTTGATTTGGAGAGGATATGAGGGATCACTACATCAATGGGTCGATGAACTTAATCACATCCCAGGTACAATTAGATTCCAATACATTACCAATCAATCTACAATTCATTTTCTTTAAACAAGATGGCAGTTTGGGGACCACTCTTTTCCATAAAGATACAGACAGAAATACCAGGCTACACGTGAATAGTAGTCATCCTCCTTTCTTGATCTAGAACATCCCTAAGGCACAGTTTCAACGGGTAGTAAGGAACAACACTGATCCTGAGAAATGCACACAACAACTAGATGAGATGACATCAAGATTCCTGGCACGTGGATACAAGAACAAAGATCTAACATGATTTAGACAGGAGGCGATAGCAATGGACATCAAAGACAAGCAGAAAAGCATGTGTGATAAGCAATCTCTGACATTTGTTACAATGTGTGTGACATTTGCTCGCAACCCCTCTGAGGAAGCGTTTTCTTGCGAAACGCGCGTCAGGGGTCCTCAGGGATAAGCTTTGTCTTTCCCATTATCTTAACTGCTCACCCTCGTTGCTCCGAAAGTTATATTTACTTAATATTTCCAGCAGCGTATTTATAATTGTACAACTAATTTTAACTATCCCTCGGATTGTAAGGGCTTAGCCATATATTCTTTGCACTATATATGCTGCTGGTTAGACTAGTACTTAAATATTAATCCTTATTACCTAAATGGATTAATAATGCAACCGGGGGTGATGTGTTTTTAATTTTTCCTGCCTATGCTATTGTATGTGTGGTATAATTCAATAATAAAAATTAATGTATGAATGTTTAATATAAAACAATTTCTTTTTGGTGTGATTGCATTTTGGGCTCAGTTATAATTTAACATACACAGATTTGAGTTTTCTAGTTTTGTAAATCCTTTACAATTACTTTGTTATTTGTTACCATCTACTCTCCAGACAAAAGGTGGATTACAAAGGAGATCTAAAGATCCTGGTGCTTGTTGGAAACTGATTCCTCCTTACCCTTTCATCAGTGGGCACCTCCACGTATTGCCTACCAAAGAGGACGAAACCTGAGGGACTTACTTGTTAAAACAGATGTTGAACCAGAGAGGAATGATAAGATGTGGCTAATTAAAAGAAAAAGAGTGTGCTTCAGATCTATACTATAATTGCGTTTGTAATGTCCGTCGCCGTCAGCAGTTACGCACGCATACTCAATGGAATGTTGGCAGCACGAGGCAGCCAACAGAATGCTGCATCCAGGTGGATTCCGAAAATGGTAGGGTGGATTCTTTCACTACCCTGCCATTTTCGGTATCCACCGGGATGCAGTGAAGGCAAAAGGAGCATTACAAAAAAAAAAAAATACTGCCCTCATGAAGTATAACAAAAAAAAAAATGAACCTCCCACACGAAGTATTAACACATACACCGCAAACCCACACATCGCAAAATGATAAAGTAATTAACCCCTTAATCCCCTGACTGTCAACCACCCAGATCGCAATAAACCTAATTACCCTATTAACCCCTAAACTGCAAAAACCCCACATCACAATAAACCTAATTTCCCTATTAACCCCAAAACCACAAAATCCCCACATCGCAATAAACATAATTACACTATTAACCCCTAAACCGCAAAAACCCCACATCGCAATAAACGTAATTACCCTATTACCCCTTTTAAGGGTATGGTCCAACAAATGCCCTTTTCAGAGCAATGGGTAGTTTAGGTTTTTTTAGTGTTAGGTTTTTTATTTTGGGGGGTTTGGTGGGTGGGGGGTTTTACTGTTTGGGGGGGACTTTGTGTATTTTTAATGTAAAATAGCTGTTTATCTTGGGGCAATGCCCTGCAAAAAGCCCTTTTAAGGGCTACTGGTAGTTTATTCTTAGAGTAGGGGGTGTTTTTTTTGGGTGGGGCTATTTTATTTTCATAGGGAATAGGTCTAATTTTTTAAACTTTGGTAATTTGTTTTTTTTATGTTCTGTAATGTTAGCCTTTTTTATTTTTTGTAATCTTAGCTTTTTTTATTTTTTTAACTTAAGCTTAATTTAAATTTAGGTTTAATTTTTTAATTTTTGGGGGTTAAACTTAGGTTTTTTTTAAATATTTTTTTTTTAAATTATGGATGGGCAGCAAAAGAGCCCATACAAATGCCCTTTTCAGGGCAATGGATACTTTAGATTTTTTAGTGTTAGGTTTATTTATTTTGGGGGGTTTGGTGGGTGGTGGGTTTGTTTTTTTTTTTTTTTATAACAAAGTTACAGAACAAAAAAAACATCTCACACAAACATTACAAGCAAAATAAGAATCTCCTTGTTAACTTTAAGTAGACTATTCGGTCTAGCAAATATTAAGTATTGCTCTTTCTAACTCTATTCTCAGGTATTATGCTCTGGGGGAGTTGGAGAATCACTTATTATCTTTTCCCAGATATCCTTTGCTCCCCTGGGGATATCATATCTATTGTTATTAAGAAAGAAGTATTCTTCATTCAACAGGTTTTCATTAACTTTTTTAATCCACTCTTCTTTTGTGGGCACTAACGGTGTTTTCCATTTATTTAAGATTAAGTTCTTTGCGCTATTGAGCATAATTTGATATAGGTATGTTCTAGATCTATCCCATTTAAAATCCAAGTTATTTAGTATAGCTGTAAGAAAATGATTCAATTTATTCTTATCCTCTCTACTATCTATTACTTGTAGTATATTCGCCCAAAAAGTCTTTATTCGTGGACAAAACCACATAATATGTGATAAAGACCCCTTGTTCCCGCACCTTCTCCAACAGCTATCTTGGATATATGGATAGATTTTTTTGATTCTAGTCGGTGTAAGGTACCGCCTTGTTAGAATCTTTAAGTTTTGTTCCAGCATTCCCGCTTGTCTTTTTCTGTACATGGTCTCTTTACCTATTCTTGAGTGCACTTTACCCCATACATAATTATTAATTATTCTTTGTAAGTCTTCTATATATTTGGTTGGTATAGGGATAGGGAGAGCTTGTAATAGATATAAAAACCTTGGCAAAATATTCATCTGGATAATATTTATTCTCCCCAGCCATGATATCCTTTTAGGGAACTAAGATAGGAGATCATTTTTTTATAGCTTTTTTAAAACTTATATAGTTAAGTTGAGGACTTCGGCTCGTTTGGATGAAGACTTCTCTCGGTAAGGTGATCTTCAAGGGGTTAGTGTTAGGTTTTTTAAGGGGGTATTGGGTGGGTTTTAGAGTAGGGTTGGTTGTGTGGGTGGTGGGTTTTAATGTTGGGGGGGATTTGTACTTTTTGTTTACAGGTAAAAGAGCTGATTACTTTGGGTCAATATCCTGCAAAAGGCCATTTTGTAATTTAGTGTAGAGTAGAGCTTTTTTATTTTGGGGGGGCTTTTTATTTTGTTAGGGGGATTAGATTAGGTGTAATTAGTTTAAAAATCTTGTAATTTGTTTATTATTTTCTGTAATTTAGTGTTTGTTTTTTTGTACTTTAGATAATTTAATTGTATTTAATTGTATTTAATTTAGGGAAATAATTTAATTGTAGTGTAGTGTTAGGTGTAATTGTAACTTTGGTTATGTTTTATTTTACAGGTTCTTTTGTATTTATTTTAACTAGGTAGTTATTAAATAGTTAATAACTATTTAGTAACTATTGTACCTAGTTAAAATAAATACAAACTTGCCTGTAAAATAAAAATAAACCCTAAGCTAGATACAATGTAACTATTAGTTATATTGTAGCTATCTTAGGGTTTATTTAATAGGTAAGTATTTAGTTTTAAATAGGAATAATTTAGTTAATTATAGTAATTTTATTTATATTTATTTAAATTATATTTAAGTTAGGGGGTGTTAGGTTTAGGGTTAGACTTAGGTTTAGGGGTTAATAACTTTAATATAGTGGCAGCGACGTTGGGGGTGGCAGATTAGCGGTTAATAAATGTAGGTAGGTGGCGTCGATGTTAGGGCCGGCAGATTAGGGGTTAATAATATTTAACTAATGTTTGCGAGGCGGGAGTGCGGCGGTTTAGGGGTTAGTATGTTTATTATAGTGGCGGCGACATTGGGGGCAGCAGATTAGGGGTTAATAAATGTAGGTAGGTGGCGGTGACAGATTAGGGGTTAATAAATATAATGTAGGTGGCGGCGATGTTGGGGGCAGCAGATTAGGGGTTCATAAGTATAATGTAGGTGGCGGCGGTGTCCGGAGCGGCAGATTAGGGGTCAATAATATAATGTAGGTTGCGGCGATGTCGGGGGTGGCAGATTAGGAGTTAATAAGTGTAAGATTAGGGGTGTTTAGACTCAGGGTTCATGTTAGGGTGTTAGGTGTAGACATAAATGTATTTCCCCATAGGAATCAATGGGGCTGCATTAAGGAGTTTTACGATGCTTTTTGGCAGGTGTTAGACTTTTTTTCAGCTGGCTCTCCCCGTTGATCCCTTTGGGGAAATCATGCACGAGCACGTTACACCAGCTCACCGCTAACGTAAGCAGCGCTGGTATTGGAGTGCGGTAAAACCCGTAATACCAGCGCTGTCTGTAAGTGAGCGGTGAGCATAAACTGCTCATTAGCACCGCCCAGCCTCTAACGCAAAACTCGTAATCTAGGTGATAGTGTAGGAGCCTACAGTACCAAATCTGCCCTAAGTAAACATTGGGATATTTTAAAATTAGATCCTGTTTTAGGTAAGGTTTTACCGAATAGTCCTAACGTAGCCTCATTTGGACATTCTTAGCCGTGTTAGCCATTTCTTGGGCAACAGTTTTCTAGTTTGAACAGACAGTTCCAGTACAGGATTTCAGACGATCTGGGACTGTTATGGTAACAGAGTCAAGCCATTTTTACAGATACGCCTGTTTTAACTGCCAAAAAGCGGATGAGGATTGCTCAATAAATTGTTTTATATTACCTTGAATCTGGGATGCGCTTGTTTTCTGCTTCCATATATATATATATATATATATATATATATATATATATATATATATATATATATATATATATATATATATATATATATATATATATATATATATATATATATATATATATATAGGTATAAATATATATTGTACCATGAGATATATGTAGAAATATGTATTCCTAAATATAACATATTCTTTCATGTGAAGAACATTAGAATGTGAAATATTCATATTTTCATGTTGGGTTAGCGCACTTGAGAATATGCGATCAGGTTTGGGCACGAGTGGGGTATTAGCTTTTTTCCCCCACTTTATTTGCTCTATTGATTTCTATGAGGGAATACGTTAACGCGATTGTGATATTCGAAGTTCAACTTGTTCGTACATCTTGTTAGCACACAAGCAAAAACTCTTTTCAACTTGAAAAACGAACGCTACCCGACGCATGCAAAAACCTTACTTCTAGCGGAATTAGCGATCGCGCCGGAGCATTAAATACTGCTCCGCTTGTAATCTGGTCCATAATGTTTTATGTTTTTATTATCAATTACAACTGAATATTATGTAGAAGGGGTCTCAAAAAAATGTATTGCACTGAGCCCTTTACACATAATTTCTGCTTCTGTTAGTCATGTTTTGGTAGAATACATTAATATTTTAAAAAACGCTTACAATTACTTTTTTTTTTTGCTTGGACCTAAACTCTTAATATTTGCTGGACTGGCTAAGCAAGTTACATTAACCAAATGACTTCATACCCTAAAAGGATATGACTGAGTTTCAGTCATCTGGTGTTCTGGGTATAGGAGAACAGAAAGTTCCCTTCAATGTGAAGGAATGTATGATTTCATTATGGGATGGAGCCTTTAAAAAGGTTCTTTATTTTGGCTTATAATGGTTAATTGAAGTCACATTATACTTTTTGTACATCAGCAAATGCAAAAAAAACGGGAGAGAACAGTTTAAATCTAAATCTCAAGGTTATGATTTTATTTGCAGATTGAATTTGTTTTATCAAATTTTTCATTTTAATTCATTAATGTTTCTGGCGTCAGTTGAGCATCATACTGTATAATAAAATCCAGTTTCCAATTTACTTCTATTATTTAATTTGCTTTTTTTTTTCTTGTTATCCTTTGCTGAAAGGTTTATCTAGGTAAGCTTGGGAGCAGCAAATAACTTAGGTTCTAGCTGCTGATTGGTGGCTGCATATTTATACCAATTGCCATTGGCTCAACCATGTGCTCAGTTAGAAACCAGCAGTGCATTGCTGCTCCTTCAACAAATGATACCAAGAGAATGAAGCAAATGTGATAATAGAAGTAAAGTGGAAAATTGTTTAAAATGGTATGTTCTACCTAAATCATGAAAGAAAATGTTTGGGTTTTATGTCCCTTTAAAGGGACACTCAGGTTAAATTACATTTTCATGATTCAGATATAGCATGTAATTTTAAACAACTTTCCAATTTACTTCCATTAAAAAAAATGTGCACAGTCTTTTATATTTACAATTTTTGAGTCACCAGATCCTACTGAGCATGTGCAAGAATTCACAGACTATACGTATATGCATTTGTGATTGGCTGATTGCTATCACATGGTACAAGGCGAGTGGAAAAATACATAACTTTAAAATCTGTTATAAAAAAATCTACTACTCATTTGAAGTTCAGACTAAGTGCTATTGCATTGTCTTGTTATCTTGCATTTGTTGATTATGCAAATCTAATGTGTTGACTGGTCCTTTAAAGATTTCTTTTTACCAGGGACCCAGAATGCACAGTATATTTCAAACGCTGAATAATAATAATAAAAAAATATATATGGTTATTCTTACAGAAGCAATATTCTCAAATAGGACGGCATCATGAAGAAGAGAAAAAAGTTCACCAAAGTCATTATCTAGAATGGCAAAAATGAATGCATTGTCTACCATCTTCCGTATATTCTGATGTTTTTACAGCATTAAAGGGACACTGAACCCAATTTCTTTATCTTTCATGATTCAGATAGAGCATGACATTTTAAGCAACTTTCTAATTTACTCCTATTATCAATTTTTCTTTGTTCTCTTGCTATCTTTATTTTAAAACCAGGAATGTAAATCTTAGCAGCCAGCCCATTTTAGGTTCAGCACCATGGATAGCGCTTGCTTATTGGAGGCTGACATTTACCCACCAATAAGCAAGCATAACCCAGGTTCTCAACCAAAAATGGTCCGGCTCCTATGTATCACATTCCTGCTTTTTAAATAAAGATAGCAAGAAAACGAAGAAAAAATGATAATAGGAGTAAATTAGAAAGTTGCTTAAAATTGCATGCTCTATCTGAATCATGAAATAAAAAAATTGGGTTTAGTGTCCCTTTAAGAACTAGTTTACTCCCAGCATAATAAAAAATGTTTAAAATGTTTGCTTATTGCTAATAGGATCCACTAAGTGAAAATAAAAGACATTTAAAAAAGAAGAAGAAAATTGTGAAAAACGACATTAATAAAATAGGCTAATATTATTGTGTGTGTAAAAAAAATCTTATATTATCTTTGTTGGAAATTAACTCCTTTCAATGAGAGCATATACCGTGAGAAAGCTAGATTACAAGGTGAGTGCAAGTTGACGTACGGTGCATTCATTTGCGCTCTGCCCAGTTGTAACACTTCGGTCTAGATTACAAGTGGAGCGTTAAATATTGCTTGCATGCAAGCGATATTAGTGCTCCACTTTGTAATACCAGAGTACAATAATGTGTGCTGGTATTACAAGAAAATCACAATTGCGCTCACAAGAGCACGCCTCCATAGGCATCAGACCCTAAGTGCAGCGAAGGGGGTAAGTAGCGCATCGATGGGCAGCATTTTTAAATATATATGTACAGGTAGCCCTCAGTTTACGCCCGGTGTTCCAGAAGGAATGGTTGTAAAACGAAACTGTTGTAAATTGAAACCCAGTTTATAATGTAAGTCAATGGGAAGTGAGGGAGATAGGTTCCAGGCCCCTCTCAAAATTGTCATAAGTAACACCTAATACATTATTTTTAAAACTTTGAAATGAAGACTTTAAATGCTAAACAGCATTATAAACCTAATAAAATAATCAAACAACACAGAATATATAATTAAACTAAGTTAAATGAACAAAAACATTTGCTAAACAGCATTATAAACCTAATAAAATAATCACACAACACACACTTTACTTGCATTTTTCTGCAAACAATTCTTTCTATGCACTCCAATCTGGACTGATTTATAGACAGGAAGATCTTGTTCCTATGAAAGCTGCTCGATAGCTCAGGTCTAGTTATACTGATTCATTTTAGCTTGCTTGGCTTGCATATCTTTGCTGTAACACAAGCGGACAGCTCCACTTACTGGCTATTTTAATCAATACACTGCTTCTCAATGCTTTTCAATAGCAGTCACATGACTGGAAAAAAAGGTTGTTATTCTGAAATGGTGCAAATTGAACCGTTGTAAACCGAGGGCCACCTGTATATGAATATATACATATATATATTTATGTGTATTTACACATTTACATTTACAAATATAAACAAATATATATGTATATAATCATATACATATATATTTACATTGCGGTCTATGAGTTTTTTTTCTCTAACACCCCACTACCACCAACTTTAAATCCCCCCCCCCCCCAAACTGCCTAGTGGAGGTTTTATTTTAAATAAAAAAAAATTGCTAGATTTTTAAACGTAAAATACTAAAATGCCCTCTATTTTGAGGGCATTTCAGGCACTTTTAGAGAATTAACCAGAAATCATATCTCTGGTTAATTTTCTGAGCGCTTATTGCCACTTCTAATGGCTTGTTAATTATCGCGCTCCCGCAAACGGGCAAATTTGCCTGTTTGCAAAAGCGCAATAATTTAGCTCCCGACTTGTAATCTAGCCCTTACAAGTTTATTTTTTTAAATTATTTGACCAAAGCATATATACTGCACCCTATACTTTTCCTAGGCCTAGATTTGGAGTTCGGCAGTAGCCGTCAAAACCAGCGTTAGAGGCTCCTAACGCTGGTTTTGGCCGCCCGCTGGTATTTGGAGTCAGTGATTAAAGGGTCTAACGCTCACTTTACAGCCGCGACTTTTCCATACCGCAGATCCCCCTACGCCATTTGCGTAGCCTATCTTTTCAATGGGATCTTTCTAACGCCGGTATTTAGAGTCGTTTCTGAAGTGAGCGTTAGAGCTCTAACGACAAAATTCCAGCCGCCTGAAAATAGCAGGAGTTAAGAGCTTTCTGCCTAACGCCGGTTCATAAAGCTCTTAACTACTGTACCCTAAAGTACACTAACACCCATAAATTACCTATGTACCCCTAAACCGAGCTCCCCCCACATCGCCGCCACTCGATTAAAATTTTTAACCCCTAATCTGCCGACCGCCACCTACGTTATACTTATGTACCCCTAATCTGCTGCCCCTAACCCCGCAGACCCCTGTATTACATTTATTAACCCCTAATCTGCCCCCCACAACATCGCCGCCAGCTACTTAAAATAATTAACCCCTAATCTTCCGACCGCAAAGCGCCGCCACCTACGTTATCCCTATGTACCCCTAATCTGCTACCCCTAACACCGCCGACCCCTATATTATATTTATTAACCCCTAATCTGCCCCCCTCAACGTCGCCGACACCTGCCTACACTTATTAACCCCTAATCTGCCGAGCGGACCTGAGCGCTACTATAATAAAGTTATTAACCCCTAATCCGCCTCACTAACCCTATCATAAATAGTATTAACCCCTAATCTGCCCTCCCTAACATCGCCGACACCTACCTTCAATTATTAACCCCTAAACTTCCGATCAGAGCTCACCGCTATTCTAATAAATGTATTAACCCCTAAAGCTAAGTCTAACCCTAACACTAACACCCCCCTAACTTAAATATAATTTACATCTAACGAAATAAATTAACTCTTATTAAATAAATTATTCCTATTTAAAGCTAAATACTTACCTGTAAAATAAACCCTAATATAGCTACAATATAAATTATAATTATATTATAGCTATTTTAGGATTAATATTTATTTTACAGGCAACTTTGTATTTATTTATTTTTTTTTTTTTTTTTTTTTTTTTTTTTTTTTTTTTTTCAAAAGCTTTATTGAACATAAAATTACTGCGTACAACGCAGAATTAAAACAGTTACATATGCAACAATGTGGTTACAATGATTCCATATACATAACACAGTGTTTCGACATATATGAGTTGTAGATATATTTACCGTTCAATAGGCAAATTTAGATTGCATAGGTAAGTTATTTAAACTAGGTAAGAAAAAAGAAAAAAGGAAACAATTCAATTAAGTGAATGAGAAAATACAATGAACAATTCAAATGGATGTATAAATGTATATTCATATGTACGTGATTCCTGCAGAAACGTAAATTGTTGTGTCAGTGATTATCGGGCTCTTAAAATGACCTTCTGCTCAAGTCAAAGTAATAGGAGAAGGCATCTGGCTTGTCAGCTAAGGGTAGTCAGTGAATATGCATTTAAGAAGTGGATGTTCGGGTGGTGGTTTTGGGTGTGGGGGTCGTCTGATTAAGATATTCCTCCCACAAAAAATATATCGAGTCATAGTCGGCTACTTGTTTGTTACGAGTAAAGCGATATTTTTCTAGTTGAAGAGATTGGGTGGTTGTTTCTCTCCAGACCTGGATAGATGGAAGTGTATTGCATTTCCAGTTTTTGGGAATTAGTCGTTTTGCTGAGTTTGTCATGATGGTCAGTAGGGCTAGTCGGAGTTTGCAAGTTATTTTGGTAAATTTATTAAAGATGAAAAACCAGATGTCGAGCCTGAGACTTAGAGATAGAACTTTTTCGAATTCGACTCTGATAGCTTCCCAATATGTTTGGGCTGTTGGGCACGTCCACCAGATGTGTGTGGGAGTGCCAACGTTGTGGCAACCTCTCCAACACTCCGGTGAGTGTGTAGGGAAAATGGTGTGAAGTCGGTGAGGTGTATAGTACCATCTATATAGTAACTTAACATTCATTTCCATTGCATAAATGGATGAGGAGGATTTTGTCATGCAAGAGAAGATTTTTTGCCATTCCTTAGGGGTTTGTGTAGTGCCTATCTCTGTTTCCCACTTTTGCGTGTACGAGGGGAGAGATGTGCTGCTCGGTTGCGTAAGTAATTGGTATGTAAAAGATAGAAAGCCCCTGTGTAGGGTGTCATAGATGCAGCTGCTTTCGTAACCCGTATGGGGGCGAAAAAGTAATAGCTTATGTGGATGTTTGACAAGGAAGTCTGTTAGTTGTTGGTATTTAAACCATTCTATATGTATTTTGTCCAGGATGGGGGCCAGTTCGGTTAAGGGTTTGATTTTCCCATTTTGGATGACTGTAAGGCAGGGAGAGGAGTTTATAATGTGAGGTGTTTGAGATGTTTGTGTGGGGAATGGTATTGGAGAATCTGGATTTTCACAAAGGGGTGTTAGTGGGGAGGGTACAGTTGAGATATGGTTATGTTGTTTTATGGATGTATCCCATAGTTTTAAAGTTTCTCTAGTGATTATTGGTAGATATGTAGGTAAGTTTCTTTTGGAGGGATGTAGCCAGCATTTGCTGCCAAGATGTGAAGTATTCGATAACGAGTGCTCTAGAAGAACCCATTCTTTGTGAACTGAATGTCTGCACCAATGTATTATTCTGGTGTAGAAGCTAGCCAGTCTATATTGGGTAAGGTTTGGGATCCCAAGGCCGCCCAGTTCTTTGGAGCGATAAAGGGTGGCAGTAGCTATCCGAGGTCTTTTGTGTTGCCATATATAGGAGATGAAGGATTTTTGAAGATTGTGTATCACAGATTTGGGGATTGGGATCGGTAGTGTTTGGAAGAGGTATAGTAATTTGGGGAGAAGAATCATTTTGACTGAATTAATTCTGCCTAGCCATGAGAGTGGTTTATTGTTCCAGGAGCGCAGTATATTTTGGATCGAATCGGCTATGGCTTTATAATTGGTGTCCAGTGTGACTTGCGTGTGGTGGGAGATATATACACCGAGGTATTTTATAGCGCGTGGTTGTATGCGAAAGTGAGCGAGTGCTTGTATGGCAGTGATTTCCTCCGTCTGTAGTCCAAGTGGGAGCAATTCTGATTTGGTAATATTTATTTTAAAGTTTGAAAAATTGCCGTATTGGTGTATTGTTTGAATGAGGGGGGGAAGTGAGTTTTGAGGTCGTGTTAGTGTGAGAAAGAGGTCATCAGCATATAAGGTAGCTTTATATTCCTGGTGAGCAATTTTGAACCCCTGTATGTCCGTGTTGTGTCTAATATGTGATGCTAGGACCTCCATTGCAAGGATAAATAATATAGGGGAGAGGGGGCATCCCTGTCTTGTTCCGTTTGTGATTGAAAATGGTTGGGACAAGGTATTGTTCAACTTTATTTTGGCTTGGGGACTGTTATAAAGGGAGAATATTTTTCCAGTGAAGGTCGAGTCGAAGCCAAATTGGGAAAGTGTCTCCTTCAGAAATTGCCAGTTTAGCCTATCAAAGGCTTTCTCCGCGTCCATAGAGATGAACGCGGAGGGGATATGGTTGTGAACTGCATGTTCCATTAGTAATAGAATTTTGGTCGTATTATCTTTAGCTTCTCTAAGAGGAGTGAAACCTGCCTGATTAATATGTACAATTGTTGGGAGTATTAGGTTGATGCGGGTGGCTAATATTTTAGCGTAAAGTTTGATATCTATGTTAAGGAGGGAGATTGGGCGAAAGTTAGCGGGCGTTGTAGGGGGTTTACCTGGTTTTGGGATCACTACTACTTGCGCTTCTAGCATGGATTGGGGGAACGGGTTAGTGTCCGTTACTTCGTTGAATAATTGAGTGAGATAAGGGGATAGTTGAGAAGAGAAGGTGTGGTAGTACTTTCCAGTGAAACCGTCTGGCCCTGGGCTTTTCCCATTGTTAAGTGATTTTATGGCCGTGGTGAGTTCAATTTGGGTAATGGGTTTGTTAAGGGTGTTAAGTTGATCAGTTGTTATAGTGGGTAGATGTGCACTGGAAATATAAGAGATCAGAGCTGGGGTAGGGCCTTGAGAGGGTGCATTTCTTTGAATATTATATAAGGTGGAATAGTAGTCATGAAAGGATTGTAGAATTTCTTTAGTAGTTTTTAGGGTGTGGGGACAATTAGGTGTTTGTAATTCGTTAATATAAGATTTCAATCTCTTTTTTTTCAAGGCTCTTGCTAATAACTTGCCTGACCTATTGCTTTCATAATAAAACATGCTGTTAGTTTTTGCGCGAAGTGTCTGGTATTCTATTTGTAGGAAACCGTCTAATGCTTGTTTAGCGTTTTGTAAGTCAGTCAGTATATCAGGGTTTGTAGGGGATTGTTTGTGGGCCAGATCCAGTCGGGCAAAGGTGTTTGATAGCTCATTATATTGCTGTCGATGTAATTTTTGGAAATGAGCCTTTAATTTAATTAATTCGCCCCTGAGCACGCACTTGTGTGCTTCCCATATTGTATATTTGTTGGCCGTTGAGGGGATATTCAATCTAAAATATTCTTCAATGGTGCTAGTAAGTTTCTTAATTGTGTCTGGATTGTTAAGAAGGGAGTTGTCTAGTTTCCACGTATATGATGTTAGTGGGGTGTTTGTCCATGATATGGTTAGTTTTACCGCTGAATGGTCTGACCATGATGTGGGGGAAATAACGCATCTGTTGACTAAGGCTAGGGCAGGTTGATTGGTGAAAATGTAATCTATGCGACTATATGTTCTGTTAGGATGGGAGAAAAAGGTATAGTCTCGGGTGTCCTGGTGGATAAAACGCCAAGTGTCGTGGAGGTTAAGGTTTCTCAAACCTGTCCATAATACATTAGTGACTTTTTTTGATATCGCTATTGTAGGATTGGAGCTATCCTTAGTAGGGTGAATGGGAACATTAAAATCCCCTGCAACAAAGATGGGTCCTTTTGCGATGTCTATAATGCGGTTAAATATTTGTTTAAAGAAAGGGGTTTGTTTTACATTTGGGGCGTAAATATTTACCAGGGTAATAGGTCTACCATAAAGTAGACCTACTAGGCCGAGAAAACGGCCCTCAGTGTCTCTAGAGGTTTGGATATGGGTGAAGGGGAGAGACTTATGCAGTAGAATACTGACTCCACCTCTTTTTGAGGTGTTGGAGCTGTGGTAGTGAGTGGTGAATGTTTTCCCAAAATATTTGGGCTCTTTGTTTTTTTTAAAATGGGTCTCTTGTAAGAATAAGATGTCTGCCTGTCTTTTTGAAAGGTCTGAAAGGGCTTTAGATCGTTTGTGGGGTGAGTTGAGTCCCTTAGCATTTTGTGTAAGAAGTGTTAGTTTACGAGTTTCAGCGTTCTTATTTTTGGGCAACATAGTGTGTTTGTTGGGGTATGTTGTTTAATTGTGTGGATGAGGTCACATAGAGCACTTTACGTATATGTATCTTACAAATGTGTGGGCACATCTCTGCAGGAGAAAAACATTCATTTGACAGGTGATAACTTAAACAGTTTCTCATAACAAACATAATAACATTATTAACCATAAAAAACATTGACATATTAACCAAAAACAAAAAATCTCTCTGCCTATCATAGGTCATAACTGAGAGTAAGTTGGGGGCAGTACCATAAAGTGCCCTGAGAAGTTGGCATTTTTTTTTTTTTTTTAAATTATATTGAATAAGAATCCTAGAGTGGGGAGGGTGAGGTAGATAAGTCGGAGGGGTGGGTAGGAAGGGGAAAGGATAGGTGGTAAGGGGAGGAGAGGATGAGGTAGGCATGATGGAAAAGGAGTTGTCAGAATCTATCTTTGCTCTCATTCTGCTAATAGCAGAAGGTTCTAAATTGCTGAGTTACAAAAAGACTAGACTAAATGATGATGACCTGTACTTGCCTTTCCCGAAGGGGCAACATTCGCCAAAATGTCCATCTATTTGTTTAGTATTACTGAGATAGGTGTAAAAGAGTTCACAAAGGTGAGTCTTCAGAGGAGGTCAAGCCGGTAGTGGGTTGCCTTCTTGTGGTGGCTTCTTTTGCTTTGGCTTTCTTAGGAAGGGCTGTATGCCAAGACTCATTCGGATTGATTCGTCCCTTGGAGGTTTGTGAGTTCTGTGGTTCAGGTAGTGATTCCATAGGTGGTTCAAGGCCAAGTGCTGTACAAAAAGTTTGAGTGTCCTCTGGAGTTTTGCAGATGACACGGGTGTTATTGCTGATGGTCCAAAGATGTGTTGGGAAGCCCCATCTGTAGGAGATTCTCTTATTTCTTAACATGGTAGTAAGAGGTGAAAATTCTTTCCTGCGTTGTAAGGTGCGGGTTGATAGGTCCTGGAAGAATTGTAAGACATTGCCTCTAAATCTTACAGGCTGAGTTTTGCGGGATTGTCGTAAGAGCATTTCTTTTTCTTGAAAGTTCTTTAAACGGATCACGATATCTCGTGGCGGAGCTGAGTCAGGAGGTTTTGGTCTCAAAGTTCTATGAGCTCTGACCCATAGGATATCTTCAGTATAGGAAGATTCTTTCAGATGTCGAAATAGATCTTGCAAATAAACTGGGAAATCCCTGGGCAAGACTGACTCTGGCACTCCTCTGATACGCATATTTTTGCGCCTGCTTCGATTCTCGAGGTCGTCGAGCTTATCTTGAAGAGAAAGTATGGTCTCCTGTTGAGAGGTTACTTGGTCAGTTAGTTGCTGTACATCCTCTTTAATAGTTTCTTGGTTACTTTCAAGAGATTCAACTTGGAAACCTAAGGTGTGAATGTCCTGCTTTAATTCGGCCAGCTCTTCTCTAATACAGGAACGGACTATGTCTGCAATGTCCTTTTTCGATGGTAAATTTTGCAAAAATGAAGGAGAGAGTTGGCATTCAGCTGGTAAAGTTCTGTTTGATTGAGATTCCTGTGACAGGGTTTGAGGGGTTTTGTCACCAGTTTTTTGGGAAGCAGGAGAGGTATTCATTGTGTCTGAACTATGCAAAAAAGAGGACATAAGGCTTGATTTCCCTGTAAGAGATTTTGACATTTTGTCATGTTTGACATTGCGTTTAGCCGTCATGTTGGGCCAGAGATACTCGTGGCGTAACTCGTGATTCTCCTGCGCCAAGATTGTCTTATGTCAAGAAACACTTATGAGGTATATGGAGGTGTTAGAACAAGTCCTCAAAGCAGGCAAAAGGATCTTGTAATCACTGCCAATAAATAAAAGATGCACAGCGGTGGTGTATTGCGGCTGGAAGGGTTAAAGTCTGTGCTAGAATGTACTAGAATCACGGCAACAGATGTGTGGTTTTATCTCCAGGCTAAGTTTGAAAGTCAGGTATTGGATGTTGCTGAGGATTTATGTTTCAAAAGAGCTGCAGAGTCAGCAGAGTCAGTGGTTAAAAGCAGCAAAACTGTTATTTATTTCCTCTTTTGCACAAAGGGGTATTTGGAGTATTTGAGTTGCAGACCCTGTTTCAGTAATTAGGCATGAAAGTTAGGTTAGAGTGCGCAGCTAGTCTGTGTCTGTAGCTGATCCTGTAGTAGGCCTAATCCCCAGGCTCAGTATGTTGCAGGGGCCTGCAGAGGTCATGCAGGTGTTAATTATATATTGTGGCCAGATTACAGTTAGGGAATGTGCTTGTCTCAGTGTGGGTAGGCTGATTTAGTAGGGTTTATAAAAAGTTCTTACCCTGGAGAAAGCGGAGTTCCGGAGTTCCGGAGTAGGCCCAATCCCCGGGCTAAATTTATTTTCCGGTCCGACTCGAAAATCGGGTGCTGTTTTTCAGTCTTGGGGCCCTTCGTTTTAGATTGTGGGCCTTCCTAGGAGCTTGGTTGTGGCCCCTGATGACCAGCAAAGGGGTACATTTGTTGCCTGATGTCAGATGTGGCCTGAATTCGGCCCGGAGTGCTGGGTGTCTCTGGTCCAGGGGGAGATGAAAGGATTATCCCTCAGAGTTGTAGCTACAGGTTTTAGAGGTGCTGGGGAATGTTGTAGGAGAGTTTAGGGGCAAGGATGGTGAGGATTCATAATGATATAAGGGCCTTTACAGCGGAGCTCCGGAGTTATGCTGCCATCTCTGCAGCTGCCGGCTCCGCCCCCCAACTTTGTATTTATTTTAACCAGGTACAATAGCTATTAAATAGTTAAGAACTATTTAATAGTTACCTAGTTAAAATAATAACAAATTTACCTGTAAAATAAATCCTAACCTAAGATATAATTAAACCTAACACTACCCTATCAATAAAAAAATTAAATAAACTACCTACAATTACCTACAATTAACCTAACACTACACTATCAATAAATTAATTAAACACAATTGCTACAAATAAATACAATTAAATAAACTAGCTAAAGTACAAAAAATAAAAAAGAACTAAGTTACAGAAAATAAAAAAATATTTACAAACATAAGAAAAATATTACAACAATTTTAAACTAATTACACCTACTCTAAGCCCCCTAATAAAATAACAAAGCCCCCCAAAATAAAAAATTCCCTACCCTATTCTAAATTAAAAACGATACAAGCTCTTTTACCTTACCAGCCCTGAACAGGGCCCTTTGCGGGGCATGCCCCAAGAAGTTCAGCTCTTTTTCCTGTAAAAAAAAACATACAATACCCCCCCCCAACATTACAACCCACCACCCACATACCCCTAATCTAACCCAAACCCCCCTTAAATAAACCTAACACTAATCCCCTGAAGATCTTCCTACCTTGTCTTCACCATCCAGGTATCACCGATCCGTCCTGGCTCCAAGATCTTCATCCAACCCAAGCGGGGGTTGGCGATCCATAATCCGGTGCTGAAGAGGTCCAGAAGAGGCTCCAAAGTCTTCCTCCTATCCGGCAAGAAGAGGACATCCGGACCGGCAAACATCTTCTCCAAGCGGCATCTTCGATCTTCTTCCATCCGGTGCGGAGCGGGTCCATCTTGAAGCAGGCGACGCGGATCCATCCTCTTCTTCCGATGTCTCCCGACTAATGACGGTTCCTTTAAGGGACGTCATCCAAGATGGCGTCCCTCGAATTCCGATTGGCTGATAGGATTCTATCAGCCAATCGGAATTAAGGTAGGAATTTTCTGATTGGCTGATGGAATCAGCCAATCAGAATCTAGTTCAATCCGATTGGCTGATCCAATCAGCCAATCAGATTGAGCTCGCATTCTATTGGCTGATCGGAACAGCCAATAGAATGCGAGCTCAATCTGATTGGCTGATTGGATCAGCCAATCGGATTGAACTTGATTCTGATTGGCTGATTCCATCAGCCAATCAGAAAATTCCTACCTTAATTCCGATTGGCTGATAGAATCCTATCAGCCAATCGGAATTCGAGGGACGCCATCTTGGATGACGTCCCTTAAAGGAACCGTCATTAGTCGGGAGACATCGGAAGAAGAGGATGGATCCGCGTCGCCTGCTTCAAGATGGACCCGCTCCGCACCGGATGGAAGAAGATCGAAGATGCCGCTTGGAGAAGATGTTTGCCGGTCCGGATGTCCTCTTCTTGCCGGATAGGAGGAAGACTTTGGAGCCTCTTCTGGACCTCTTCAGCACCGGATTATGGATCGCCAACCCCCGCTTGGGTTGGATGAAGATCTTGGAGCCAGGACGGATCGGTGATACCTGGATGGTGAAGACAAGGTAGGAAGATCTTCAGGGGATTAGTGTTAGGTTTATTTAAGGGGGGTTTGGGTTAGATTAGGGGTATGTGGGTGGTGGGTTGTAATGTTGGGGGGGGGGGGTATTGTATGTTTTTTTTTACAGGCAAAAGAGCTGAACTTCTTGGGGCATGCCCCGCAAAGGGCCCTGTTCAGGGCTGGTAAGGTAAAAGAGCTTGTAACTTTTTTAATTTAGAATAGGGTAGGGAATTTTTTATTTTGGGGGGCTTTGTTATTTTATTAGGGGGCTTAGAGTAGGTGTAATTAGTTTAAAATTGTTGTAATATTTTTCTTATGTTTGTAAATATTTTTTTATTTTCTGTAACTTAGTTCTTTTTTATTTTTTGTACTTTAGCTAGTTTATTTAATTGTATTTATTTGTAGCAATTGTGTTTAATTAATTTATTGATAGTGTAGTGTTAGGTTAATTGTAGGTAATTGTAGGTAGTTTATTTAATTTTTTTATTGATAGGGTAGTGTTAGGTTTAATTATATCTTAGGTTAGGATTTATTTTACAGGTAAATTTGTTATTATTTTAACTAGGTAACTATTAAATAGTTCTTAACTATTTAATAGCTATTGTACCTGGTTAAAATAAATACAAAGTTGCCTGTAAAATAAATATTAATCCTAAAATAGCTATAATATAATTATAATTTATATTGTAGCTATATTAGGGTTTATTTTACAGGTAAGTATTTAGCTTTAAATAGGAATAATTTATTTAATAAGAGTTAATTTATTTCGTTAGATGTAAATTATATTTAAGTTAGGGGGGTGTTAGTGTTAGGGTTAGACTTAGCTTTAGGGGTTAATACATTTATTAGAATAGCGGTGAGCTCCGATCGGAAGTTTAGGGGTTAATAATTGAAGGTAGGTGTCGGCGATGTTAGGGAGGGCAGATTAGGGGTTAATACTATTTATGATAGGGTTAGTGAGGCGGATTAGGGGTTAATAACTTTATTATAGTAGCGCTCAGGTCTGCTCGGCAGATTAGGGGTTAATAAGTGTAGGTAGGTGTCGGCGACGTTGTGGGGGGCAGATTAGGGGTTAATAAATATAACATAGGGGTCGGCGATGTTAGGGCAGCAGATTAGGGGTACATAGGGATAACGTAGGTTGCGGCGTTTTACGGAGCGGCAGATTAGGGGTTAAAAGTGTAATGCAGGGGTCAGCGATAGCGGGGGCGGCAGATTAGGGGTTAATAAGTGTAAGGGTAGGGGTGTTTAGACTCGGGGTACATGTTAGAGTGTTAGGTGCAGACGTAGGAAGTGTTTCCCCATAGGAAACAATGGGGCTGCGTTAGGAGCTGAACGCTGCTTTTTTGCAGGTGTTAGGTTTTTTTTCAGCTCAAACAGTCCCATTGTTTCCTATGGGAGAATCGTGCACGAGCACGTTTTTGAGGCCGGCCGCGTCCGTAAGCAACTCTGGTATCGAGAGTTGCATTTGCGGTAAAAATGCTCTACACTCCTTTTTTGGAGCCTAACGCAGCATTTGTTTTAACTCTCGATACCAGAGTTAAATTTATGGTGCGGCCAGAAAAAAGCCCGCGGAGCGTTAACAGCCCTTTTACCGCCAAACTCCAAATCTAGGCCCTAATGTCCGGCGATGAAGGTCTTCATCCATGCCTCGACATCTTCATCCATCGCGGGACCATCTTCTATCTTCTTCCCGGAGGTGCGGAGCGGTCTTCCCCGATGCGCGGATCTGGAGCGGCAGTCCTCAGCCGCGGTGATCCTTAGCGCTGTGGAGGCTCCTCTTCATGCGATCGTCGCTGAGCCTCCATGCCGCTGAGGATCGCCGCCGCTGAGGACCGCCGCTCTGGATCCGCTCATTGGGGAAGACCGCACCACACCTTCGGGAAGAAGATAGAAGATGGCCCCGCGTGGATGAAGATGTCGCCGCATGGATGAAGACCTTCTCTGCCGGTCTTCAGGAACAGTGAGTACCTATTTCTGGGGTTAGATTTTTTATTTTGGGGGGTTGGTTGGGTGGGGGTTTTACTTTTAGGGGGAATTTGTAATATTTGTAGGTAAAAGAGCTGATTAACTTAGGGCAATGCCCTACAAAAGGCCCTTTTAAGGGCTATTGGTAGTTTATTGTTAGGTTAGAGGGTGTTTTTATTTTGTGGTTGCTTTTTTGTTTTTATAGGGCTTTTAGATTAGGTTTAAATTTTATTATTTTGGATCATTTTGTTTATTATTTTTTGTAATCTTAGTGTTTTTTATTTTTCATAAATTTAGTGTGTTTTTTTTTTTTTTAAATGTTAGATTTGTTTTTATTTTTTCGTAGTGTTAGGTTTTTTTCAATTTTGTAATTTAGTTTTTTTTATTTTTATTTGATTTAATTTTCTTAAAATAGTTATGTTAGGTTTATTAATAGTTTAATCATATTTTTTTTATTTCACAGGTAAGTTTTTATTTATTTTAAGATGGTTATATTTTAAATTTAGTTTAAAGTATAGGGGATAGATAGGTCTAGGGGTTAATAGTTTAATTTAGTGTGTTGCAATGTGGGGGGGGCAGTAGTTTAGGGGTTAATAGATTTATTTAGTATTGGCGATGTGGAGGGTCGGCGGATAGGGTTGCACCAATACCGATACTAGTATCGGTATTGGTACCGATACCAAGTATTTGCATGAGTACTTGTACTCGTGCAAATGCACCGATACTTATACCGATACCTCCACTTCCTACCCATATGCTATCTTGTGGCGTTTTTTCAAACTGCATGTTCCCATTTCATTTTAAGCTGAAGGGGAGACTAAACTAAAAAATGTTTACTACTGTTCTGCCAATACAAATTGCTGTTATTTGTATTATTGTAGGAGAGATCACTGTACCTCGTTCAGACAAACCCCTGAAGTACTGGTCCGTTAATAAACTGAGATTTCCAGCTCTAGCTAAAATGGTCCAAAAATATCTTTCTGCCCCATGCAGTAGTGTGGAAAGTGAAAGACTGTTCAACTTAGAGTCAAACCTCCTTACTGATAGCAAAAACAGACACTTTTGGAAAATTATTCTAATTGCTAAATTGCCTTTTTTACTGCTAGTTCTCATCTTGCACAATGATGTTCAAAACATACTGTACTCTGAGGAACATCCATAGGTTAGCTTATATAATTGCAGGAAGAGTACTCATGGCAAAAATTAAGTTAATTCCAATGAACACTCATCCTGCAATTATAGGACTAGATTTAGATTACATTTGATTGGTAAGCATTATCAATGCTTTGTTCACATTTCCAACTCCATAGACTTAGCATAGCATTGGTAAAACTTACCAGTCAAATGTAATTTAGCCCATAGTGTTCCCCATGATTAAACAGTGCACTGTTCTATTTTTACTATTTTTCTATTTTTTACTGTATTGCACTTTTGGTTGGTTGTGATTTTATATTTGTTGTTTGTTGTTGTTATTAATATATTTTATTGTAATATTTTTATTTATAAACATGTTCTGTGAACTTTATGACAAATAAAAATGTTTTATTATTTCATAATGTCTTTTAAGTTACAGTCCTTCATAATTATAAAGAAGGAATCTTAAATAATTAGTCTGTATTGTGCTTGGTTAACTGTCACATGACATTAAAAAAAAGTATCGGTAATTGGTATCGGCGAGTATTTGAAAACAAGTATCGGTACTTGTACTCGGTCTTAAAAAAATGGTATCGGTGCAACCCTATCGGCGGATTAGGGGTTAAAAGGGATGGGAGTTTAGGGGTGGCAGTTTAGGGGCTAGGTTGTAGTTTATGGGTGTTAGTGTACTTTGTAACATTTTAGTTCTGAGTTTTGTGACACATTTATGTTTTGCAAAATCCATAACTACTGTTCTCAGATAGTGGAATGGATCACGGCGGTCTAAGCTATAATGCTAGCGTTATAGCCGGACCGCACAACCTGTAATACGGCGCAATGAAATCCCCACACTCAAAAGTAATTTTTTGAGTGCGGAATGGAGAGTTGTGTAAAGGCTAAAATGCTAGTAGTATAGCTGTACCGCCGCGACTTGTAATACAAGAGACCTGCATATTCCGCGTGCAATGGCCAATTTTTCAGGGGTATAGCCGTACCGCACAACTTGTAATCTTGCTATATGCTTTTAAGTGAAAACAATGAAAAGGGCAATTTATTTAAAAGGGCCACTCAAGTCAAAATACATTTTTATAAATCAGATAGAGCTTGCACTTTTAAGACACATTGCAATTTACTTCTATCATGAAATTTTACACAACCTTTTTATATTCACACTTTATGGGGAACAAGATTCTACTGAGCATGTGCACAAGCTCACAGGGTATACATATACTAGTCTGTGATTGGCTAATGTCTGTCACATGATACAGGGGGCCAGAAAATGGGAGACAAAATACATTTGTCAGAACAAAAAGATCTACTACTTATTTGAAATTCAGAGTAAGTGCTAATGCATTGTTTTTTTATTTTGCACTTGTTAATTATGTAATTCTGCTGCATTGAGTGGTCCTTTAACTAAACTTTATGCAAACAAATACTGAAATCATAATAGGAATAATGTTATTTCTGACATAAAAGTGTTGTATATATCCATTGACCAATTAAAGGGACACTGAACCCAAATTTTTTCTTTCATGATTCAGATAGAGCATGAAATTTTAAACAACTTTCTAATTTACTCCTATTATCAAATTCTCTTCATTCTCTTGGTATCTTTATTTGAAATGCAGGAATGTAAGTTTAGATGCCGGCCCATTTTTGGTGAACAACCTGTCTTGTCCTTGCTGCTGATTGGTGGATAAATTAATCCACCTATAAAAAAGTGCCGTCCAGAGTTCTGAACCAAAAAAAAAAAACTTAGATGCCTTCTTTTTCAAATAAAGATAGCAAGAGAACGAAGAAAAAATAATAATAAGAGTAAATTAAAAAGTTGCTTAAAATTGCATGCTCTATCTTAATCACGAAAGAAAAAATTTGGGTTCAGTGTCCCTTTAAGAAACACAACTGACACGACAGAAAGAAACCAAAGTCTGAAAAATAGACACTCCACCTTATTACCCAGCAACTATTTCCGCATGTAACGAATGGGAGCTTTCATCCTTTTATCCTTTACCTGTCAAACCTCTCTTTTTCTTCACCTCTTCCTTTACTACCCCTTAATGAGAGAACTGACTTAAGATTGCACAATGAGATGTTCCGTAATTATTTTGTATCTCTGTTTTCCGCTAATGACCAAAGACTCAATCGGATACGCTGTCAACATGCGATAGAAGTGAAACATTTTCTTCTTAATGAATTCATATATGTTATACTTTGTACCACGTAATGTTATCTATACACTATTTTCTCATTTATTGTTATTGTGACTTAAAAAAAAAATAAATAAATAAACATCTAATTAAGAAAAAGGAGTGTTGTATTCATGTGTACATCAATGTGCCACATTACCTATAAAGCATATGACTGGGGGTCAAATGAGACAAAATACCTAATTCAAAAACAATAATCTCTCTTTATCTCCCACCCCCATTGGCAGGTCCATTTTATCTGCTGTCTCCTATTTGCATACCAGTTACAGTATAGGTGGTGGTTTCAACAGGCAGCTATTTCAAATCACAAAATAAAGGTAAAGTTGCTGTTTGCAAACAATTTAATAAACTCCAGTAGTTAAAATGGATCATTGGGAACACATAAAAAGAGGGATAATTTAAATAATGAAATATAAAAATGCTATGCCCCATGGAATTTTTTTTATATATAGATCCCCTTCACACCGTAATTTCTCCATTTTAAATGATGATCTTGGGGATGCACTGATTCTTTTTCTATGAGAATAGTGCTTGTGTCATCATATTTGAAATAGCTGCTTGTTATTTATTTTTTACTGCTTATGTTATTTATTTACCTATGTGCAATTTATGCAAATATCATGTCATTCATTTTGTTACTGTTTAATACAAGGGCTGAAGTCTCAAAAGTTGCAAATGGAGCGTTAGACATTTCAAATTCAAAGTAAGTGCTATTGCTGGTTTTCAAACCTGTTCTCAGTCCTCCCCAACAGGTCAGATTTTCTATAT
Organism: Bombina bombina; assembly: GCF_027579735.1. Classification (NCBI taxonomy): domain Eukaryota; kingdom Metazoa; phylum Chordata; class Amphibia; order Anura; family Bombinatoridae; genus Bombina; species Bombina bombina. The sequence continues at coordinate 92,134,381 of NC_069508.1, read as the reverse complement.
TACCTTGGAAGAGAGCAGGTAAAATAACTGTTTACTAATCACCTGTGATTAATTCACCTGTGCTCCAGTTCAGATATACTCAAAATCTGGCCTGTTAGGGAGGTCTGAGAACAGGTTTGAAAACCATTGAGATAGAGAAGCAATTTTAAAACAACTTTCCAATTTACTTCCATTAACAAAATGTGCACAGTCTTTTTTATATTTACACTTTTTGAGTCACCAGATCCTACTGAGCATGTGTAATAATTCACAGAATATACGTATATGTATTTGTGATTGGCTGGTGGCTGTCACATGATACAGGAGGAGGGGAAATAGACATAACTGAAACTTGTCCGAAAAAAAGTCTACTGCTCATTTGAGTTTCAGACTAAGGAGCCGAATTATCAAGCTCCGAATGGAGCTTGATGCCCCTGTTTGGCTCGCCGGAAACAGTAATTATGAAGCAGCGGTCTAAAGACCGCTGCTCCATAACTTGTCTGCCTGCTCTGAGGCTGCGGACATCAATCTTCCCGATCCTATACAATCGGGATGATTGACACCCCCTGCTAGTAGCCGTTTAGCCGCAAATCTGCAGGGGGCGGTATTGCACCAGCAGTTCACAAGAACTGCTTGTGCAATGATAAATGCCAACAGCGTATGCTGTCGGCATTTATCGATATGCGGTGGACATGATACGCTACATCAAATCATGTCCGTCCGCACTTTAATAAATCGGCCCCTAAGGCCCTGATATTCAAAGGTTCTCCAGCTTGGAGTGAAATAACAGTTCAGACTTCAAAGGGCTGAACTCACTCAATATTCAAAAGAAAAAGGGCAGAACTCTCCAGCACTGTGAGATCTCTCTAATTTCTATATATGAAGGAAAGACAAGCCCAATACAATTCAGCATTGCATGATATGAGAGTTTTGTTACTTTAAACTTTAAATCAGTGTTTCTCAATTCCAGTCCTCAGGACCCTTACTCAGGCCAGATATTCATTATATCTTTACTAGAGCACAGGTAAAATAATCAGCTAATCAGTAACCATGGTTACTAACCTGCTCTCACACTTCAGATGATTATTTCACCTGTGCTCTAGTTAAGATATAATGAAACTCTGGCCTGTTTGGGGTCCTGTGGATTGGAGTTGAGAAACAATGGTTTAGATTGGGTCCTTTCTCTATTACTGTCAGGGGGTACCAGGAATCAGACTGAGATGGGAAATGCAAAAATAATCACACATTTATTAATAATAATAAAAAATAATAAAGAGTCCAAAAGCCAAACGACAAGCCAGGAGTCAAAGCCAGAGCAGGTAGTCAGACCAGCCAGGTCAGGAACCAAAGCAAGTAGTCAGACCAGCCGGGATCAGGAACTAAGAGAACAGCAGAGCCAGGAACAAGCCAGGGATCAGGAACCAGAAGGGATGTCCAGGCCCGGATTGGGACCAAAATAAGGCCCAGGCATTTTAGGTTAAAGAGGCCCTCTCCACCCCCCCGCCCCGCTCACCATTTCTTATTTAACCGTATAACAAACATGGCAAGTTTAATACTTGTTTAATTACAAAAACATTTAACATTTCCAACACCCTATAATCACTGTATTTTTTCAATTGGTTGGTATGAAAAATTAAAGTAAAATATATATATAAAAAAACAACACAACAAAACCAAAATAAAGTGTTAGTTTATAATGAAATACATATTTTCATCATGTCTGACCCTTCTGCATCATGTTTGACTCCTCTGTGTGTGCACTATGGCCTCTAGTTATCAGCGTGTCTACTTACCTGCCTTCGCCGACCCAATACACCCGCCTAAGCTCGCCTACCATCGCCGCCGCGGACCTGAAAAATCTCGCCAAAGTTATCAATAAAGCTGTCAAAAAGTATGGGTCGATGAGCAGCGGACTGTGATAGTTATCACTCATCCGATCTCGCTGCTCTTCGGCTTTTTCCCAGCTTTATTGACAAGCTGTCACTAAGCACCCACACTTAACTACACTGTTCTACCCCCTATACCGGCGCCCCCGGAGCCCCCCGCAACTAAATAAAGTTATTAACCCCTAAACCGCCGCTCCCGGACACTGCCGCAACTATAATAAATGTATTAACCCCTAAACCGCCGCTCCCGGAGCCCACCGCCACCTACATTATACCTAGTAACCCCTATACTGCCCCCCCTATACCGCCGTCACCTATAATAAATGTATTAACCCCTATCCTGCCGATCCAGGACCCCGCCGCAACTAAAAAATTGTTTAACCCCTAAACCGCCGCTCCCGGACCCCGCCGCCACCTATATTAAACTTATTAACCCCTAATCTGCCCCCCTACACCGTCGCCACCTATAATAAATTTATTAACCCCGATCCTGCCCCCCCTAACCCTAACACCCCCCTAACTTAAATATTAATTAAATACATCTAAATATTAGAACTCTTATTAACTAAATTAATCCTATTTAAAACTAAATACTTACCTGTAAAATAAACCCTAATATAGCTACAATATAAATAATAATTATATTGTATCTATTTTAGGATTTATTTTTATTTTACAGGCAAATTTCAATTTATTTTAACTAGGTACAATAGCTATTAAATAGTTATTAACTATTTAATAGCTACCTAGTTAAAATAAAGAGAAATTTACCTGTAAAATAAAAACTAACCTAAGTTACAATTACACCTAACACTACACTATACTTAAATAAATTATTCCTATTTAAAACTAAATACTTACCTGTAAAATAAACCCTAAGATAGCTACAAAGGTAACTTTGTATTTATTTTAGCTAGTTAGAATAGTTATTAAATAGTTATTAACTATTTAATAACTACCTAGCTAAAAGAAATACAAAATTACCTGTAAAATAAATCCTAACCTAAGTTACAATTAAACCTAACACTACACTATCATTAAATTAATTAAATAAATTGCCTACAAATAACTACAATAAAATACAATTAAATAAACTAACTAAAGTACAAAAAATTAAAAAAACTAAGTTACAAAAAATAAAAAAAAATACGTTACAAACATTTAATAAATATTACAACAATTTTAAGCTACTTACACCTAATCTAAGCCCCCTAATAAAATAACAAAGCCCCCCAAAATAAAAAAAAATGCCCTACCCTATTCTACATTAAAAAGTTAACAGCTCTATTACCTTACCAGCCCTTAAAAGGGCCTTTTGCGGGGCATGCCTCAAAGAATTCAGCTCTTTTGCCTTTAAAAATAAAATACAACCCCCCCCAACATTAAAACCCACCACCCACATACCCCTACTCTAACCCAAACCCCCCTTAAATAAACCTAAAACTACCCCCCTGAAGATCATCCTACCTTTAGCCGTCTTCAGCCAGCCGACCACCGATGGAACAGAAGAAGACATCCGGAGCGGCAGAAGTCATCATCCAAGGGGCGCTGAAGAAGTCTTCCATCCGATTGAAGTCAACATCCAGGCGGCGCTAAAGAAGTCTTCCAAACGATTGAAGTCATCATCCAGGCGGCGTCTTCAATCTTCATCCATCCGGAGCGGAGCGGAGCCATCTTCAGACGAGCTGACGCGGAACAGCCAATAGAATGCGAGCTCAATCTGATTGGCTGATTGGATCAGCCAATCCGATTGAACTTCAATCTGATTGGCTGATTTAATCAGCCAATCAGATTTTGCCTACCTTAATTCCGATTGGCTGATAGAATCCTATCAGCCAATCGGAATTCGAGGGACGCCATCTTGGATGACGTCACTTAAAGGAACCATCATTCGTCGTTCAGTCGTCGGTGAAAGAAGATGGCTCCGCGTCGGCTCGTCTGAAGATGGCTCCGCTCCGGATGGATGAAGATTGAAGACGCCGCCTGGATGATGACTTCAATCGGATGGAAGACTTCTTCAGCGCCGCCTGGATGTTGACTTCAATCGGATGGAAGACTTCTTCAGCGCCCCTTGGATGATGACTTCTGCCGCTCCGGATGTCTTCTTCTGTTCCATCGGTGGTCAGCTGGCTGAAGACGGCTAAAGGTAGGATGATCTTCAGGAGGGTAGTGTTAGGTTTATTTAAGGGGGGTTTGGGTTAGAGTAGGGGTATGTGGGTGGTGGGTTTTAATGTAAGGGGGGTTGTATTTTATTTTTACAGGCAAAATAACTGAATTCTTTGGGGCATGCCCCGCAAAAGGCCCTTTTAAGGGCTGGTAAGGTAATAGAGCTGTTAACTTTTTAATGTAGAATAGAGTAGGGCATTTTTTTTTATTTTGGGGGTCTTTGTTATTTTATTAGGGGGCTTAGATTAGGTGTAAGTAGCTTAAAATTGTTGTAATATTTATTAAATGTTTGTAACTTATTTTTTATATTTTTTGTAACTTTTTTTTATTTTTTTGTACTTTAGTTAGTTTATTTAATTGTATTTTATTGTAGTTATTTGTAGGTAATTTATTTAATTAATTTAATGATAGTGTAGTGTTAGGTTTAATTGTAACTTAGGTTAGGATTTATTTTACAGGTAATTTTGTATTTCTTTTAGCTAGGTAGTTATTAAATAGTTAATAACTATTTAATAACTCTTCTAACTAGCTAAAATAAATACAAAGTTACCTGTAAAATAAATTTAAATCCTAAAATAGCTACAATGTAATTATTAATTACATTGTAGCTATCTTAGGGTTTATTTTACAGGTAAGTATTTAGTTTTAAATAGGAATAATTTATTTAAGTATAGTGTAGTGTTAGGTGTAATTGTAACTTAGGTTAGTTTTTATTTTACAGGTAAATATCTCTTTATTTTAACTAGGTAGCTATTAAATAGTTAATAACTGTTTAATAGCTATTGTACCTAGTTAAAATAAATTGAAATTTGCCTGTAAAATAAAAATAAATCCTAAAATAGATACAATATAATTATTATTTATATTGTAGCTATATTAGGGTTTTAAATAGGATTAATTTAGTTAATAAGAGTTCTAATATTTAGATGTATTTAATTAATATTTAAGTTAGGGGGTGTTAGGGTTAGACTTAGGTTTAGGGGTTAATAATTTTATTTTAGTGGTGGCGGTGTAGGGGGGGCAGGATAGGGGTTAAAAAATGTATTATAGGTGGCGACGGTATAGGGGGGGCAGATTAGGGGTTAATAAGTTTAATATAGGTGGTGGCGGGGTCCGGGAGCGGCGGTTTAGGGGTTAATCAGTTTATTAGAGTGGCGGTGGGCTCCTGGAGCGGCGGTTTAGGGGGTAATACATTTATTTAGTTGTGGCGGTGTAGGGGGGGACAGATTAGGGGTGTTTAGACTCGGGGTACATGTTAGGGTTTAGGTGCAGACAGCTCCCATAGGAATCAATGGGATGTCGGTCAGCAGCGAACATGAACTTTCGCTATGGTCAGACTCCCATTGATTCCTATGGGATCCGCCGCCTCCAGGGCGGCGGATAGAAAACCAGGTACGCTGGGCCGGAAAAGTGCCGAGCGTACCTGCTAGTTTTTTGATAAATAGCAAAAGTAGTCAGATTGTGCTGAACTTGTGTGTGGAACATCTGGAGTGACGTAAGAATCGATCTGTGTCGGACTTTGCCCGGCGGATCGAAACTTACGTCACTATATTCTACTTTTGCCTGGCAGCAGGGCTTGATAACTAAGGCGAATCAGCCTCGCCACAAATACGCTGCGGAATTCCAGCGTATTTGAGGTTGACGGCTTGATAACTAGAGGCCTATGCATCATGTGTGATCCCTCTGCATCATGTGTGACCCCCCTGTGTGCCCCTCTGCATCATGTCTGACCACTCTGTGCCCCTCTGCATCATGTCTGACCCCTCCTCTGCATCATGTCTGACCCCTCTGTGTGCCCCTCTGCATCATGTCTGACTCCTTTGCATCATGTCCGACCCTCTGGATCATGCCTGAACCCTCTGTGTGCCCCTCTGCATCATGTCTGATCCCTCATCTGCATCATGTCTGACCCCTCTGTGTGCCCCTCTGCATCATGTCTGACCCCTCTGCATCATGTCTGACCCTCTGCATCATTCCTTAACCCTCTGTGTGCCCCTCTGCATCATGTCTGACCCTCTGCATCATGTCAGGGGTCAGACATGATGCAGAGGGTCAGACATGATGCAGAGGGGCACACAGATGGGTCAGACATGAAGCAGAGGGGCACACCAAGGGGTCAGACATGATGCAGAAGGTCAGACATGATGCAGAGGGGCACACAGAGGGTTCAGACATGATGCAGAGGGGCACACAGAGGGGTCAGACATGATGCAGAGGGCCAGACATGATGCAGAGGGGCACACAGAGGGGTCAGACATGATGCAGAGGGGCACACAGAGGGGTCAGACATGATGCTGAGGGGCACACAGAGGGGTCAGACATGATGCAGAGGGGCACACAGAGGGGTCAGACATGATGCAGAGGGGCACACAGAGGGGTCAGACATGATGCAGAGGGTCAGACATGATGCAGAGAGGCACACAGTGGGGTCAGACATGATGCTGAGGGGCACACAGAGGGGTCAGACATGAAGCAGAGGGGCACACCAAGGGGTCAGACATGATGCAGAGGGGCACACAGAGGGGTCAGACATGATGCAGAAGGTCAGACATGATGCAGAGGGGCACACAGAGGGTTCAGACATGATGCAGAAGGTCAGACATGATGCAGAGGGGCACACAGAGGGGTCAGACATGATGCAGAAGGTCAGACATGATGCAGAGGGGCACACAGAGGGGTCAGACATGATGCAGAGGGGCACACAGAGGGGTCAGACATGATGCAGAGGGGCACACAGAGGGGTCAGACATGATGCAGAGGGGCACACAGAGGGGTCAGACATGATGCAGAGGGTCAGACATGATGCAGAGGGGCACACAGAGGGGTCAGACATGATGCTGAGGGGCACACAGAGGGGTCAGACATGATGCAGAGGGGCACACAGAGGGGTCAGACATGATGCAGAGGGGCACACATAGGGGTCAGACATGATGCAGAGGGGCACACAGAGGGGTCAGACATGATGCTGAGGGGCACACAGAGGGGTCAGACATGATGCTGAGGGGCACACAGAGGGGTCAGACATGATGCAGAGGGGCACACAGAGGGGTCAGACATGATGCAGAGGGTCAGACATGATGCTGAGGGGCACACAGAGGGGTCAGACATGATGCAGAGGGTCAGACATGATGCAGAGGGGCACACAGAGGGGTCAGACATGATGCAGAGGGTCAGACATGATGCAGAGGGGCACACAGAGGGGTCAGACATGATGCAGAGGGTCAGACATGATGCTGAGGGGCACACAGAGGGGTCAGACATGATGCTGAGGGGCACACAGAGGGGTCAGACATGATGCAGAGGGGCACACAGAGGGGTCAGACATGATGCAGAGGGGCACACAGAAGGGTCAGACATGATGCAGAGGGGCACACAGAGGGGTCAGACATGATGCAGAGGGGCACACATGGGGGTCAGACATGATGCAGAGGGGCACACATGGGGGTCAGGCATGATGCAGACTCTGACTTTGAAATAAGTAGTATATTTTTTCTGATATTTTTTTTTTTTATTATTTAAAGGGACATTCCAGTCAAAATATAAATGCACATAGATGTATTGCATCTTTGAATAGAAACATATTAGCAATATACATGTATTGGCAAAAATGCTTCTATTAAGACTTATCACTGTTTTAGTGTTAACATTTTTCTCTGCATGTGCACGTAAAGCATAGTTAGATATTTTCACTGCACCCACATTTTTAAAAATGCAGCTGCTCAGATCATCAGTGGGGCTTGTATCATGTCAGCAATTAACAAATTGAGTCATTACCAGATGGTACAAGCACCTTAGGCTCTCCAAACAAGTGTTGTGTTTAAAATGCTGGTGCACGTTGCATACTTGAATAGACTTTTGAAACAGCTATAGCTTTTATTATTAGCATTTTTGCTGATGCATGTATATTACAAAAACATAATTTATGTAAGAACTTACCTGATAAATTCATTTCTTTCATATTAACAAGAGTCCATGAGCTAGTGACGTATGGGATATACATTCCTACCAGGAGGGGCAAAGTTTCCCAAACCTTAAAATGCCTATAAATACACCCCTCACCACACCCACAAATCAGTTTAACGAATAGCCAAGAAGTGGGGTGATAAGAAAAAAAGTGCGAAGCATATAAAATAAGGAATTGGAATAATTGTGCTTTATACAAAAAAATCATAACCACCACAAAAAAGGGTGGGCCTCATGGACTCTTGTTAATATGAAAGAAATGAATTTATCAGGTAAGTTCTTACATAAATTATGTTTTCTTTCATGTAATTAACAAGAGTCCATGAGCTAGTGACGTATGGGATAATGACTACCCAAGATGTGGATCTTTCCACACAAGAGTCACTAGAGAGGGAGGGATAAAATAAAGACAGCCAATTCCTGCTGAAAATAATCCACACCCAAAATAAAGTTTAACAAAAAACATAAGCAGAAGATTCAAACTGAAACCGCTGCCTGAAGAACTTTTCTACCAAAAACTGCTTCAGAAGAAGAAAATACATCAAAATGGTAGAATTTAGTAAAAGTATGCAAAGAGGACCAAGTTGCTGCTTTGCAGATCTGGTCAACCGAAGCTTCATTCCTAAACGCCCAGGAAGTAGAAACTGACCTAGTAGAATGAGCTGTAATTCTTTGAGGCGGAATTTTACCCGACTCAACATAGGCAAGATGAATTAAAGATTTCAACCAAGATGCCAAAGAAATGGCAGAAGCTTTCTGGCCTTTCCTAGAACCGGAAAAGATAACAAATAGACTAGAAGTCTTACGGAAAGATTTCGTAGCTTCAACATAATATTTCAAAGCTCTAACAACATCCAAAGAATGCAATGATTTCTCCTTAGAATTCTTAGGATTAGGACATAATGAAGGAACCACAATTTCTCTACTAATGTTGTTGGAATTCACAACTTTAGGTAAAAATTCAAAAGAAGTTCGCAACACCGCCTTATCCTGATGAAAAATCAGAAAAGGAGACTCACACGAAAGAGCAGATAATTCAGAAACTCTTCTAGCAGAAGAGATGGCCAAAAGGAACAAAACTTTCCAAGAAAGTAATTTAATGTCCAATGAATGCATAGGTTCAAATGGAGGAGCTTGAAGAGCTCCCAAAACCAAATTCAAACTCCATGGAGGAGAAATTGACTTAATGACAGGTTTTATACGAACCAAAGCTTGTACAAAACAATGAATATCAGGAAGAATAGCAATCTTTCTGTGAAAAAGAACAGAAAGAGCGGAGATTTGTCCTTTCAAAGAACTCGCGGACAAACCCTTATCTAAACCATCCTGAAGAAACTGTAAAATTCTCGGTATTCTAAAGAATGCCAAGAAAAATGATGAGAAAGACACCAAGAAATATGTCTTCCAGACTCTATAATATATCTCTCGAGATACAGATTTACGAGCCTGTAACATAGTATTAATCACGGAGTCAGAGAAACCTCTATGACCAAGAATCAAGCGTTCAATCTCCATACCTTTAAATTTAAGGATTTCAGATCCGGATGGAAAAAAGGACCTTGAGACAGAAGGTCTGGTCTTAACGGAAGAGTCCATGGTTGGCAAGATGCCATCCGGACAAGATCCGCATACCAAAACCTGTGAGGCCATGCCGGAGCTATTAGCAGAACAAACGAGCATTCCCTCAGAATCTTGGAGATTACTCTTGGAAGAAGAACTAGAGGCGGAAAGATATAGGCAGGATGATACTTCCAAGGAAGTGATAATGCATCCACTGCCTCCGCCTGAGGATCCCGGGATCTGGACAGATACCTGGGAAGTTTCTTGTTTAGATGAGAGGCCATCAGATCTATCTCTGGGAGCCCCCACATTTGAACAATCTGAAGAAATACCTCTGGGTGAAGAGACCATTCGCCCGGATGCAACGTTTGGCGACTGAGATAATCCGCTTCCCAATTGTCTACACCTGGGATATGAACCGCAGAGATTAGACAGGAGCTGGATTCCGCCCAAACCAAAATTCGAGATACTTCTTTCATAGCCAGAGGACTGTGAGTCCCTCCTTGATGATTGATGTATGCCACAGTTGTGACATTGTCTGTCTGAAAACAAATGAACGATTCTCTCTTCAGAAGAGGCCAAAACTGAAGAGCTCTGAAAACTGCACGGAGTTCCAAGATATTGATCGGTAATCTCACCTCCTGAGATTCCCAAACTCCTTGTGCCGTCAGAGATCCCCACACAGCTCCCCAACCTGTGAGACTTGCATCTGTTGAAATTACAGTCCAGGTCGGAAGAACAAAAGAAGCCCCCTGAATTAAACGATGGTGATCTGTCCACCACGTTAGAGAGTGCCGAACAATCGGTTTTAAAGATATTAATTGATATATCTTCGTGTAATCCCTGCACCATTGGTTCAGCATACAGAGCTGAAGAGGTCGCATGTGAAAACGAGCAAAGGGGATTGCGTCCGATGCAGCAGTCATAAGACCTAGAATTTCCATGCATAAGGCTACCGAAGGGAATGATTGAGACTGAAGGTTTCGACAGGCTGTAATCAATTTTAGACGTCTCTTGTCTGTTAAAGACAAAGTCATGGACACTGAATCTATCTGGAAACCCAGAAAGGTTACCCTTGTTTGAGGAATCAAAGAACTTTTTGGTAAATTGATCCTCCAACCATGATCTTGAAGAAACAACACAAGTCGATTCGTATGAGACTCTGCTAAATGTAAAGACGGAGCAAGTACCAAGATATCGTCCAAATAAGGAAATACCACAATACCCTGTTCTCTGATTACAGACAGAAGGGCACCGAGAATCTTTGTGAAAATTCTTGGAGCTGTAGCAAGGCCAAACGGTAGAGCCACAAATTGGTAATGCTTGTCTAGAAAAGAGAATCTCAGGAACTGATAATGATCTGGATGAATCGGAATATGCAGATATGCATCCTGTAAATCTATTGTGGACATATAATTCCCTTGCTGAACAAAAGGCAATATAGTCCTTACAGTTACCATCTTGAACGTTGGTATCCTTACATAACGATTCAATAATTTTAGATCCAGAACTGGTCTGAAGGAATTCTCCTTCTTTGGTACAATGAAGAGATTTGAATAAAACCCCATCCCCTGTTCCGGAACTGGAACTGGCATAATTACTCCAGCCAACTCTAGATCTGAAACACAATTCAGAAATGCTTGAGCTTTCACTGGATTTACTGGGATATGGGAAAGAAAAAATCTCTTTGCAGGAGGTCTCATCTTGAAACCAATTCTGTACCCTTCTGAAACAATGTTCTGAATCCAAAGATTGTGAACAGAATTGATCCAAATTTCTTTGAAAAAACGTAACCTGCCCCCTACCAGCTGAACTGGAATGAGGGCCGTACCTTCATGTGAACTTAGAAGCAGGCTTTGCCTTTCTAGCAGGCTTGGATTTATTCCAGACTGGAGATGGTTTCCAAACTGAAACTGCTCCTGAGGACGAAGGATCAGGCTTTTGTTCTTTGTTGAAACGAAAGGAACGAAAACGATTGTTAGCCCTGTTTTTACCTTTAGACTTTTTATCCTGTGGTAAAAAAGTTCCTTTCCCACCAGTAACAGTTGAAATAATAGAATCCAACTGAGAACCAAATAATTTGTTTCCCTGGAAAGAAATGGAAAGTAGAGTTGATTTAGAAGCCATATCAGCATTCCAAGTCTTAAGCCATAAAGCTCTTCTGGCTAAGATAGCCAGGGACATAAATCTAACATCAACTCTAATAATATCAAAAATGGCATCACAGATGAAATTATTAGCATGCTGGAGAAGAATAATAATATCATGAGAATCACGATTTGTTACTTGTTGCGCTAGAGTTTCCAACCAAAAAGTTGAAGCTGCAGCAACATCAGCCAATGATATAGCAGGTCTAAGAAGATTACCTGAACATAGATAAGCTTTTCTTAGAAAAGATTCAATTTTTCTATCTAAAGGATCCTTAAACGAGGTACCATCTGATGTAGGAATGGTAGTACGTTTAGCAAGGGTAGAAATAGCCCCATCAACTTTAGGGATTTTGTCCCAAAATTCTAACCTGTCAGGCGGAACAGGATATAATTGCTTAAAACGTTTAGAAGGAGTAAATGAATTACCCAATTTATCCCATTCCTTAGCAATTACTGCAGAAATAGCATTAGGAACAGGAAAGACTTCTGGAATAACCGCAGGAGCTTTAAAAACCTTATCCAAACGTATAGAATTAGTATCAAGAGGACTAGAATCCTCTATTTCTAAAGCAATTAGTACTTCTTTAAGTAAAGAGCGAATAAATTCCATCTTAAATAAATATGAAGATTTATCAGCATCAATCTCTGAGACAGAATCCTCTGAACCAGAAGAGTCCAAAGAATCAGAATGATGGTGTTTATTTAAAAATTCATCTGTAGAGAGAGAAGATTTAAAAGACTTTTTACGTTTACTAGAAGGAGAAATAACAGACAAAGCCTTCTTTATGGATTCAGAAACAAAATCTCTTATGTTATCAGGAACATTCTGCACCTTAGATGTTGAGGGAACTGCAACAGGCAATGGTACATCACTAAAGGAAATATTATCTGCATTAACAAGTTTGTCATGACATTTAATACAAACAACAGCTGGAGGAATAGCTACCAAAAGTTTACAGCAGATACACTTAGCTTTGGTAGATCCAGCAGGCAGAGGTTTTCCTGTAGTATCTTCTGGCTCAGATGCAACGTGAGACATCTTGCAATATGTAAGAGAAAAAACAACATATAAAGCAAAATAGATCAAATTCCTTATAAGACAGTTTCAGGAATGGGAAAAAAATGCCAAACATCAAGCTTCTAGCAACCAGAAGCAAATGAAAAATGAGACTGAAATAATGTGGAGACAAAAGCGACGCCCATATTTTTTGGCGCCAAATAAGACGCCCACATTATTTGGCGCCTAAATGCTTTTGGCGCCAAAAATGACGCCACATCCGGAACGCCGACACTTTTGGCGCAAAATAACGTCAAAAATGACGCAACTTCCGGCGACACGTATGACGCCGGAAACGGAAAAGAATTTTTGCGCCAAAAAAGTCCGTGCCAAGAATGACGCAATAAAATGAAGCATTTTCAGCCCCCGCGAGCCTAACAGCCCACAGGGAAAAAAGTCAAATTTTTGAGGTAAGAAAAAATATGATAATTAAAGCATAATCCCAAATATGAAACTGACTGTCTGGAAATAAGGAAAGTTGAACATTCTGAGTCAAGGCAAATAAATGTTTGAATACATATATTTAGAACTTTATAAATAAAGTGCCCAACCATAGCTTAGAGTGTCACAGAAAATAAGACTTACTTACCCCAGGACACTCATCTACATGTTTGTAGAAAGCCAAACCAGTACTGAAACGAGAATCAGTAGAGGAAATGGTAAATATAAGAGTATATCGTCGATCTGAAAAGGGAGGTAAGAGATGAATCTCTACGACCGATAACAGAGAACCTTATGAAATAGACCCCGTAGAAGGAGATCACTGCATTCAATAGGCAATACTCTCCTCACATCCCTCTGACATTCACTGCACGCTGAGAGGAAAACCGGGCTCCAACTTGCTGCGGAGCGCATATCAACGTAGAATCTAGCACAAACTTACTTCACCACCTCCCTTGGAGGCAAAGTTTGTAAAACTGATTTGTGGGTGTGGTGAGGGGTGTATTTATAGGCATTTTAAGGTTTGGGAAACTTTGCCCCTCCTGGTAGGAATGTATATCCCATACGTCACTAGCTCATGGACTCTTGTTAATTACATGAAAGAAATTGCTTCTGTTCAGTACCGAAATGCACCCATGTGGTTTCCAATTTTGGCTGGAATATCTCTTTAAAGCTTTCTACAGAGAAGTTGTTTGAATGTAATTTATGTCGAATTGTGTGTGAATGACTCAGTACATATCAGGTATAATACCTGCAGAAGACCTAAAATTAACAATCTATGTCCATTTTTTAAATTAAAAAAATCTATCAGAGTTACAAGCTACAGGCTGGCGTGCAAGTGCATACATAAATAGACACTCTCATACACAAACACATTCAGACATACATACACACACAGACATGCACACTAATGCATAGGTACACACTCTCATACACAAACACATTCAGACATACATACACACAAAGACATGCACACATATACATAAATACACACTCTCATACACAAACACATTCAGACATACATACACACACACACAGACATGCACACTAATGCATAGGTACACACTGTCATACACAAACACATTCAGACATACATACACACACAGACATGCACACTAATGCATAGGTACACACTCTCATACACAAACACATTCAGACATACATACACACACACAGACATGCACACATATACATAAATACACACTCTCATACACAAACACATTCAGACATACATACACACACAGACATGCACACATATACATAAATACACACTCTCATACACAAACACATTCAGACATACATACACACACAGACATGCACACATATACATAAATACACACTCTCATACACAAACACATTCAGACATACATACACACACAGACATGCACACATATACATAAATACACACTCTCATACACAAACACATTCAGACATACATACACACACAGACATGCACACATATACATAAATACACACTCTCATACACAAACACATTCAGACATACATACACACAGACATGCACACATATACATAAATACACACTCTCATACACAAACACATTCAGACATACATACACACACACACACAGACATGCACACATATACATAAATACACACTCTCATACACAAACACATTCAGACATACATACACACACAGACATGCACACATATACATAAATACACACTCTCATACACAAACACATTCAGACATACATACACACACAGACATGCACACATATACATAAATACACACTCTCATACACAAACACATTCAGACATACATACACACACAGACATGCACACATATACATAAATACACACTCTCATACACAAACACATTCAGACATACATACACACACAGACATGCACACATATACATAAATACACACTCTCATACACAAACACATTCAGACATACATACACACAGACATGCACACATATACATAAATAGACACTCTCTTACACAAACACATTCAGACATACATACACACACAGACATGCACACATATACATAAATACACACTCTCATACACAAACACATTCAGACATACATACACACACAGACATGCGCACATATACATAAATACACACTCTCATACACAAACACATTCAGACATACATACACACACACAGACATGCACACATATACATAAATACACACTCTCATACACAAACACATTCAGACATACATACACACACACACACAGACATGCACACATATACATAAATACACACTCTCATACACAAACACATTCAGACATACATACACACACACAGACATGCACACATATACATAAATACACACTCTCATACACAAACACATTCAGACATACATACACACACAGACATGCACACATATACATAAATAGACACTCTCATACACAAACACATTCAGACATACATACACACACAGACATGCACACATATACATAAATACACACTCTCATACACAAACACATTCAGACATACATACACACACAGACATGCACACATATACATAAATACACACTCTCATACACAAACACATTCAGACATACATACACACACACACACACAGACATGCACACATATACATAAATACACACTCTCATACACAAACACATTCAGACATACATACACACACACAGACATGCACACATATACATAAATACACACTCTCATACACAAACACATTCAGACATACATACACACACAGACATGCACACATATACATAAATAGACACTCTCATACACAAACACATTCAGACATACATACACACACAGACATGCACACATATACATAAATACACACTCTCATACACAAACACATTCAGACATACATACACACACAGACATGCACACATATACATAAATACACACTCTCATACACAAACACATTCAGACATACATACACACACAGACATGCACACATATACATAAATACACACTCTCATACACAAACACATTCAGACATACATACACACACAGACATGCACACATATACATAAATAGACACTCTCATACACAAACACATTCAGACATACACACACACACAGACATGCACACATATACATAAATACACACTCTCATACACAAACACATTCAGACATACATACACACACAGACATGCACACATATACATAAATACACACTCTCATACACAAACACATTCAGACATACATACACACAGACATGCACACATATACATAAATACACACTCTCATACACAAACACATTCAGACATACATACACACACAGACATGCACACATATACATAAATAGACACTCTCATACACAAACACATTCAGACATACATACACACACAGACATGCACACATATACATAAATAGACACTCTCATACACAAACACATTCAGACATACATACACACACAGACATGCACACATATACATAAATACACACTCTCATACACAAACACATTCAGACATACATACACACACAGACATCCACACATATACATAAATAGACACTCTCATACACAAACACATTCAGACATACATACACACACAGACATGCACACATATACATAAATACACACTCTCATACACAAACACATTCAGACATACATACACATACAGACATGCACACATATACATAAATACACACTCTCATACACAAACACATTCAGACATACATACATACACAGACATGCACACATATACATAAATACACACTCTCATACACAAACACATTCAGACATACATACACACACAGACATGCACACATATACATAAATACACACTCTCATACACAAACACATTCAGACATACATACACACACAGACATGCACACATATACATAAATAGACACTCTCATACACAAACACATTCAGACATACATACACACACAGACATGCACACATATACATAAATACACACTCTCATACACAAACACATTCAGACATACATACACACACAGACATGCACACATATACATAAATAGACACTCTCATACACAAACACATTCAGACATACATACACACACAGACATGCACACATATACATAAATACACACTCTCATACACAAACACATTCAGACATACATACACACACAGACATGCACACATATACATAAATACACACTTTCATACACAAACACATTCAGACATACACACACACACACACAGACATGCACACATATACATAAATAGACACTCTCATACACAAACACATTCAGACATACATACACACACACACAGACATGCACACATATACATAAATACACACTCTCATACACAAACACATTCAGACATACATACACACACACACACAGACATGCACACATATACATAAATACACACTCTCATACACAAACACATTCAGACATACATACACACACACAGACATGCACACATATACATAAATAGACACTCTCATACACAAACACATTCAGACATACATACACACACACACAGACATGCACACATATACATAAATACACACTCTCATACACAAACACATTCAGACATACATACACACACAGACATGCACACATATACATAAATAGACACTCTCATACACAAACACATTCAGACATACATACACACACAGACATGCACACATATACATAAATAGACACTCTCATACACAAACATATTCAGACATACATACACACACAGACATGCACACATATACATAAATAGACACTCTCATACACAAACACATTCAGACATACATACACACACAGACATGCACACATATACATAAATACACACTCTCATACACAAACACATTCAGACATACATACACACACAGACATGCACACATATACATAAATACACACTCTCATACACAAACACATTCAGACATACATACACACACAGACATGCACACATATACATAAATACACACTCTCATACACAAACACATTCAGACATACATACACACACAGACATGCACACTAATGCATAGGTACACACTCTCATACACAAACACATTCAGACATACATACACACACAGACATGCACACATATACATAAATACACACTCTCATACACAAACACATTCAGACATACATACACACACAGACATGCACACATATACATAAATACACACTCTCATACACAAACACATTCAGACATACATACACACAGACATGCACACATATACATAAATAGACACTCTCATACACAAACACATTCAGACATACATACACACACACACAGACATGCACACATATACATAAATAGACACTCTCATACACAAACACATTCAGACATACATACACACACAGACATGCACACTAATGCATAGATACACATGTACATAAAAACACACCCACACAAACTCATACACACACACACACACAACACCACAGTAATTGCCCACAGAAACAAAATAATTTCATAAAGTTATCTCCCTACAAGGTGGATATAAAATATTTATCATATGATAGTATTCCCTAATTATTACTACGCCAGCTGATATTCAGACTTTATAGCCATTCATAGAAGCTGAATACTTGTCTATAACAATTAAGCAATATTTTTTTATATAATGTTATACTAAGCTATATTAGAGGGTAATATTGTAAAAAAAACATGCTTATGCAGGAAGCAAGGAGCATGTGTAATATACATAAGGGATCACTCAACATTATAGCTCACAAATATATATCCCTGTAATGGCTGATCAAGCAAAAATAGTAGTCCCAAACATTCCTATGCAGAAAAAAATATTTTTTTAGCTTAAATTAATGACCACACTTAAGCCACTGATATTATGCATACAATTTAATATCTGGCCAAGTCTCTTTAAAAGGGCATTAACACTATTGCTCACAGGAGGGTGATTTTCAAAAGACAAGTAATTATAACAACAGAACATTGGCCAAAATTGCTGGCAGACTCTCATTTATTAGGGACCCTGTTATCTATTATCCTGCATAAAATGATAAACAAAGTACATAAACACAAATACATACAAATTGCCCAGAGAAGATAAAGTAAAAGCTCCAGCTTCACAGAGATTCAAATATCAATCTGTATATGACAAACTATGTATAGGTAAAGATGTTAATAGTCCTTTTATGTAGACACTGAAATAAACCTCTTGGCATCATAAATAAGCATCCCACAATAAGTTTTATGGAAAATATTAGGTTAATTATGCAAAAAAGGATGAACTTCAAAGGGATTAACATAAATTATAGCATTTTATAGTTTAACCAGGACCCCCCTGGCCCCTGAGTCCCCCAAACAAGAAACATTGATCATCTGCCTTACCCCCCTCTCCCAGAGGGCAAGTCCTACCGGAGAATGTATAGTGTTAGGGAACTTAGGGGCATTGAACATTACTTCCAAGCAGGAATGCAAAATAATATTTTTTAAACACACATAGCCTACCGTTCTCAACTCCTAATCTCCGCTTACCAACTTCTTTTCTTCAAGCTGCTATGCAGCAGTAGCAGCAGCAGCTCCTTGGAGCCTCCTCCTCACTGGTCAAACCCATCATCGCTCTAAGAGCTCGCACGTGCACTGTAAAATGAGCAGTACAGCGCACGTGGGTAAATCCACATTTATACATTTCATTTTAATTTAAATTAATCTTGTAAGCCAACACTTACCGTTTGTCTTCTGAGGTTTTGTGTGCTAAACCCCCTCCCGCTTGCACCAGCGTGGCACACATAAAAAAAAATGACCACTGTGTCATGGGCCTTTTTTGGGGACATGGGCCTGGAGCTGCAGCTCTAATAGCCCTATGTAAATCTGGCCCTTCAGCTGAGGTAATCTGTGGCCCAACAGCCGCACCGGCACCACACTATAAAAAAGTTTGGTGCACTCGGTATGCCCGGTAATAGTGGGCAGGGCTAAGATAATTACAATCTGAATTGCATTTCCCCAGATCCATATATAGACATTTAATACAGTCCGAGGCATATATTTAATGTTTGAGAATTATACATTTTTATACAGCATTTAAAATTATACCAGTTGTATTTCAATAATGAATTTAAACAGCTACAATGCCACATGTGTCTCTGTTTGGTTCAGTATATGATGTGTATCTAAACAGCAGGGGTAACTTAACACCTAGATGGGATGAATCATTTCTTCAGCTAAAACTGGTTCTCTTTCTGAATCTATTTAAGCTTTAAAAGAAATCCTCAGACATCATGTCTGTTGGCATATGTTGGCATATGCTCCTCTCAGATCAGAAAGAAATGGTGAGAATCTTCAAAAGGGCTGTTTGTGATTGAACAATTGTATAATTTAACATATTGAGTGGGGAGGGGAGGAAAGGTTTCAGCTGAATCCAGATGTAATTAGCAAGGTCTCTCATGTCTGAACCTCAGATTTGTAATATACAGAATGTATTCAGCAAATGGTATTAAGCATGCTCAACCTAAATATTTGATCAATTGCATACTGATTTTATCTTATTATATAGATATGTATTATCCTCTGACATTTACAGATACCCTGACATCATTTCCCCTTCCAATTTTCAATGGATGTAGGACACATGTATTGTAATTGGTTTACAGTCAGTGGTATTTGGTGAGGATGTTGACAGTAGGCATCATAGACAGTCTTCTATGAAGAGAGTCCGTTATTTTTGAGCCCCTATGCTCATTAGTAAGGCATCTTTAAACTACAATGTTTTTAGCGTATTTGTGGATATGACACTTCATTCTCCCTCTATGACTTGTAGTTGGGATCTAGGATGGCACACTCGCAACTGATTAATATGGACCATTTATCCATAAAAGTATCATTTTTAGGTATCATATTTTATAGGCAAGTGGAGATATTTTTTGTCAGTGACGGCAAAAGGACCATTCCATTATGGAAGAAATTTCTTCTCCTTAACCTGATCTCTTCCAAAGTTATAAAGTTAAACTTTATCATTTATTTCATATTCCTTTTTTGACGTATTGAGATCATAATAGTTTGTAGTGGCAGTTGCAGCCTTCTGTAAGTTCCTTTGAGCAAATGCAAAGGCATATTGCAGGTGCTTCCTTAGGTTCTCCACATATTGATGCGTATTGGCAGCATTTATCAAATTCTGTTCTGATGTACGGTACAGTAGATGCTGAGGTAGAACCATCCTTCTACCAGTCATCAATTTAAAATGTGACATCTTAGTAGCACTACTTGGAGTTGCTCTTAATGTCATTAGTACTAGAGGTAATTTTACATCCCAGTCTTTACCTGTTTCACTCACAAACTTTTTGAGGATTTTCACAATGGACTGGTTGTAATGCTCTACACCACCACTTGAGGCAGCTCTATATGCAATATGGAGCTTTCTTTTGACCCCTAGTATTTTCCACATCTTGGTCATCACTTCGCTAGTGAAGTGGGTTCCCCGATCGGATTTGATTCTTCCGGGGTAAACCAAATCTGGAAAACACATGGTTGATGAGCAATACTGCGCATGTTTCAGCACTATTGTGAGGTGCACTGATGCACTTTACCTATTTAGTGAATAGGCATGTCACTGTTAACATGTATTTGTTACCTCTAGATGACCTAGTTACTGGACCAATAAAATCAATTTGTATATCTGACCATGGCATTTCCATCCCCCTTTTCTGCAATGGCGCTCTATGCGTTGGTGCAGTGGGTTGGAACTGTGGACAGCAACCTTGACAATAAGTTTGAACATCTTTTAACATGTGTGGCCAAAAGGCGTAATCACGCAATATTTCATACGTTAATTTGGCGCCACGATGACCAGATGTGGGGGCATCATGGGCATATTGAAGTATGAGACCTCTGAACTTGGTGGGTACCACCCATTGCTGGATGCCAGTTTTGGAGGTTCTAATTAACAAACCATCCTGTAACTTGAATTGTGATCTGGACTTCATTAAGATTCTAAGATCTTCCTTGCCAATACAATCATCTTTTGAGATGGGATTGCTTTCAGGATCTTTTATGTGTTTATAAAAGATGCCTACAAGGGGGTCTTCTTTTTGACTAGTGATCAGGTTCTCACTAAGAGAATCCTGACTCCATTGTACCAGGTTAGGCTCACCCTGTTTAGCCTGGTTTCTGGTAATGGCTTCTACCTGAATTGCACCCATTAGGTGGTTGATATTAAGGATTTCTCCAGTTATGGCTCCTTGTTTGGCTAATGAATCTGCAAGGTCATTGCCTTTCTTATCAGGACCTAGGACCCTGGAATGACCTTTGGTCTTTTTTTTCAGTGTATGGTTAAATCATTGGATACCACCAGATTATCAATCTCGCAGAACAACCTGCCATGTTTGACTGGTTTGTTGTAAGTTTTCTGCATGCCATTTCTTTTCCAAGTTGGCAGGTATTCAACAAAACTGTCACGCACATAATTTGAGTCAGTAATGATCACAAATTCATGAATACCGTGTTCAATAGCCATTTCAATGGTTTTTAGAACAAAAGGGAGTTATGCAACTTGACTGGATCTTGGTCCAATGTTGAAACCTACAGAAATGTTTGGGAATCCATTTGCCCAAGTTATACCAATGCCAGCGACTAATCAGCGCTCATTATCAGTAGTGGCATGGTAAGAACAACCATCAACATATACCCAAGGTAATGTTTGACAATGGTCCTCATGATATATTTTATATGGGGAAAGCAATTGTTCCTCCAGGAAATCATCTTCTAATAACTCTTCCCCATGATCCTTAGCAGTACAGTCATGGAGCTCAGCAAGCCCCTGTGTGACTGGATTCTTTTTATTTTGCTTATAGTGAATTTCTAAAGGCCAGCCTTGTAAGGAAAGAGTTCAAGCTGTTATGCGGCTATTAGACAAATTTCCATCTCTTATTCTCACTTTGCAGATATAGCAAAAGGCTGGTGGGCCGTTTCTACAATAATTTTCTCGCCCTGTATATAGCTGCGGAAATTTTGTAGAGCCCATACAGTAAATAAGAGGGCTTTTTCCCAATTACTAAATTTTACTTCTACTGGGGATAGAGTTTTGCTCGCATAAGCAATGACTTTGCTTAAATTATCATGCTTTTGGTATAAAACAGCACTCATGCTTATATCTGTGTAACCTGTTTTTAAGTAGAAAGGTTTACCCCTTCAGGGTATGCTAAGCAAGGTGATTGAGTGAGTTTTCTCTTCAGTTCTCTGATAGCTGTCTCTTGAGCCTCACTCCAGTGCCATTTCACATCCTTCTTTAGTGGTTTAGCTAATTCTGCATAATTATCAATAAATTTGCGAGAATAATTCATCATACCCAGGAATGATCTCAATTCCTTTAAGTTAGTTGGGTTCTTAGAATTTATTATAACTTCCACCTTTTGCTTCTGAGCATTTAACCCTTCAGAGGTAACTTCATGTCCTAAGAAGTTTACACGAGTGCAGCACCATTGAGCTTTTTGTAGGGATAATTTGACACCTGCCCTTTTAAGTTGGCTGAGGACGTGTTTAAGCTCTGTGATGTGTTTTTCAAAGTCTGTGCTTTTGATTAAAACATCATCAACATAAGATAAGGTCCCCCCTTTCCAGTGCATCAGGCATAGCCTTATGTATGAATACAGCAAATTCATGTCCTGAATTTATATATCCAAACGGGAGTCATTGGAATGCATACTGGACATTTTGGAATGAGAATGCAAGCTTATACTGGTCCTCTTCATGTACCTTTATGGTCCAATATCCCTGCGCACAATCAATGGCAGTGAATATTTTGGATCCCTGCATCTGTGCTAGGCACTGGTCAATATATGGCACAGGCCAGCCAGACATGTACACCCGTTTGTTTAGCTGTCTTAAGTCAGAACACAAACGTCATTGTCCATTGGGCTTGAGAACACCTAGAATAGGATTGTTATAAGAGCTGCGCACCTGTCTGATAATACCTCTTTCTTCCAAGTTCCTTATGATTTCTGCAAGAGAATAATATGAGGCTAAAGGAAGTCTGTATTGTTTAACAAAGACAGGTGGTGCATTGGGATCTGTTTGGATTCTTGCAATGTGCAAGTCTGTAGTCCCACAGTCATAAGAATCCCTAGCAAAAATATCCTTGTACTCCATCAGGGGTTCTTGTAGCTGCCTGTGTTCATCATTACTGGAACAGCCATTAGCTAAAGATATTTGCTCTTCGACTATTTGCTGAAATCCTGAAAAGATTTCAGGCTGTCCTATCTCATAGGCTTCTTCCAACCTAGAGGTGAGATCCCCTTGATTATAATTTACATTGCCCCCATGATTCTGGGTATTGCAGTATTCTTGCTGTTTGATCTGGTGATCAAATACGAGAGAGGCTTCTTCAATTTTACAGATGTCTTCCTCTGAGCTGAAGGGATAAATAGACTGAATTGTAAATAGTCCCTCTGGCATAGATGCAAAGGATTGTTCTATTAATTGTTCTTCAGTTAAGTATCCTTTAGGTATTAGCCCAATTACATTATTCTGGAATCCAAAAGTGTAATAACTTGATTCCAGCACATATCCTATGGTAGTTCCCTTGGATAAGGTTATATCCTGTGGGGTCATGTTATGCACAATAACATGTATTGGAATAGTTCCAATATTTACCAAAGGAGTATGGGTCATTGTTATACCCAGATTTTGCACTCTATGGGAGAGGCAAATTAGTGTTTTAGAAGTTTTTAATTTCTGACCTCTCTTTACCTGTAAGGATAAGAGGAATTTATCAGCCCCAGCAGGGATTACAACATTGTTAGACACCTGCATATTTACAGCATATGGCAATTGCTGGTTTGATTTTAGGGTGGCATTTTCATCTTGAAATACTTCAGGGTCCCCTTTTAACCTGCTCCAGAGGCAAGAGTTAATCAAATCTATTTGTATGGCATATCTATGTAAGAGATCATATTTTTGATTATGGGGAGTATTTAAAACTAAAAACAGGTGCTTCGCTGATTTATTACCTATGGAGATAGATAATAAGCATTTAGCTGTGACATTATAGCTTTCAGACCTGTCATCCAGGCCGTGGACACAGTGGTCTTGGGGAGAAAGATTTTTAATCACTTTAGGTTCAGCTATCTGCGCTAATAAGCTTTTGCTTATGTAGCTAGCTTCCTGTTTTAAGTTCAGTTTAGCATATTTGGTTTTACCAAGCTCCTGTACTTGCATGGGGATAAATAGATCATCCTTAACTCTCTCAATTCCTCCAAGGTATTGAGTGTGGTCTCCCCCTTTAGGGATTTTATGATCCCCCTTGTGGAGAGATATGGTTAATACATCGCCGTCTAAGGAGATATTTGCTATCTTTCCAGGCAAAATTTAAAAAATATTACCATCAGAGCCACTTAAAAGAGTCTGATCATCTATTTGTAACATGATCATCTATTTATAACATGAGGTGACTGTCTATTTGGAAAATGTATTTCTGACCCAATAGGGGTCCTTTGTTTAAATTCTTCCCTAAATTTCTGCAGTTCATTCCTGATGTATTCCTTAAGGGAGTTAGAATTATCTGCATTATCCTCATTGCTAATAGGTTTTTTTTTCATTATGACGATATAGCCTTTTTAAACCACTTAATTCTCTCTGGCTTTGTGCAAGTTCCTTATGCAAATCTTCTATCTGAGCTACTAAATTCTGGTTATATTTTTTGTAAGGTGGCCATGTTTTGGGCAAACTCATCAATTTTATCCTGGATTCGTTCTGCCTCTTCCTCATCTAACCTTAATGAATAATTTTCAACCCTCAGTTGCTCCAATTGTGAATTTTGTACTTCAATTTTATTGTACATTTCATTGTTCACATAGAGGAGCAGGCCCCAAGTTTTGAAAATTATTTCATTGCGTTTTCCCCGCTTTTGAGGTTGGCCCAATTTTAACAGCCCTTGAAATTGTTTGCTTTCGCCACACCATATATTATCTGCAATATTTTTGGCCTTAGTTTTCAGTATCTTAATGTAAGCACCTAATTCTCCCTTAATACTTAATCTATTTTTAAGGTAAGTAATGACTTCTGTTTTAAGCGTTTCTGCCTGACTAACGGGCAATTTTGGGGAACATATTTCAACACTATGTATCGATTCAATTGATTGACTTCTAGTAACAGACATTATTATATTGGCTTAGTATTTAGTTAAATTAAAACGCTAATACAATTTTTACCAACAAGAAAAAAAAAAAAATATCTTAAATTTAAAATAATCAATAATATTTTTTTTTTTCCAAGATAATAATTTCTATTTACTATAAAATATATTATATCAATGTGATAAATTTAATAATATCTACTGCAGCGCCTCCAATTAATATGTCAGTATATAGCCGGGTTATAATACTATATATTTAATAATTATTCTTTAAAACAAACCCCCAATAAAATGCATATACGAAACAATTAAAATTAATATAAATTCCTAAATTCTTTATATTAGTTAAAGTAACAAACACAAGCTTAAACTGTTACAATATTCTATACAAAGATCATAAAAATATACCTTTACAAATTACCTTATTCACAATAATCTCCCAAATCAGAGTGGCATTAAAATATCACAATGAGATACCAAGGTATGTTTTGTTAATCTTCCAGACCAATATAATTAAGCTATTTAGCCCATAAATGATTCTATATAACTCTAATTAAAACACCAGAAGCTATATATATTCTTAATGCAAACAGCCAGCTTATATGACTAGCTAAGACTACATAGGACTATGGATATACGCATTAAATACAAAGTATGCTCTTTAAAGGGACAGTCAACACCAGAATTTTTGTTGTTTTAAAAGATAGATAATCCCTATTTTACCCATTTCTCATTTTTGCATAACCAACACTGTTATATTAATATACTTTTTACCTCTGTGATTAACTTGTATCTAAGCATCTTCTGACAGCCCCCTGATCAAATGACATTTTATTTATTATCTATTGACTTTCATTTTAGCCAATTATGGCAGCAGACAAAGACAAACAGTTTCATTCAAATATTGCTGCAGTTCAATTATCTAACCTATAAAATGTTTATTTAACATACTATAATCTCTTGTATTAATAAATCATATGTTTCATATATGGTTTGCACAGTGCCATTTTCTCTGATCATTTTAAGACCAAGGGCGCGATCCGATATAGATCGCAGTTTGCGGCGCAAGCGAGGGAACCGGTGTCGCCCGCAGTTTCAGCTCGCAACTCGAGCTATCCCATATAAGTCGCCGTCAGATGCTAACGTGCCTTAAGTCTGACAAACCAGCGATGTCCAGAAATCTGCGTAAGTACAAATTTCTGGCGTCGCCAGTGACTTGCAGCACGTTAGAAACTGCCGGCGCCTATAAAACCTGACTAAAGTCTAAAACACCCGCACTGTCTAACACGCCTCCCTAACATAGCCCGACAAGTCTAACACGCCTCCCTAACATAGCCCGACACGTCTAACCCTCTATCCGCTATCCCCCCTCACTATCCTAACAATAAAAAAGCTATTAACCCCTAAACCGCCGCTCCCGTACCCCGCCGCAACCTAATAAAGTTATTAACCCCTAAACCGCCGCTCCCGTACCCCGCCGCCAGCTATATTATATCTATAACCCCCTAAAGTGAGCCCCTAACACTGCCGCCATCTCTATTAAAATGATTAACCCCTAATTTAATCTACCTACCCCGCCGCCAGCTATATTATCTATGTTAACCCTAAGTATATTATAGTTAATATAGGTATTACATTATATATATTAACTATATTAACCCTAATTATATTAGGGTTAATATAGTTAATATAGTTACTATAGTATTTATATTAACTATATTAACTCTATCTAACCCTAACACCCCTAACTAAATTTATATTAAATTAATCTAATTCATTTATAAACTAAAATATTCCTATTTAAATCTAAATACTTACCTATAAAATAAACCCTAAGATAGCTACAATATAATTAATAATTACATTGTAGCTATGTTAGGGTTAATATTTATTTTACAGGTAAATTGTTAATTATTTTAACTAGGTATAATAGCTATTAAATAGTTATTAACTATTTAATATCTACCTAGTTAAAATAATTACCCAATTACCTGTAAAATAAATCCTAACCTAAGTTACAAATACACCTACACTATCAATAAATTAAATAAACTACAAACATCTATCTAAAAATACAATTACAATAACTAAACTAAATTACAAAAACAAACAAACACTAAATTACAAAAAATAAAAAAAGATTACAAGATTTTTAAGCTAATTACACATATTCTAAGCCCCCTAATAAAATAATAAACCCCCAAAATAAAAAAAATTCCCTGCCCTATTCTAAATTAAACAAATTTCAAAGCTCTTTACCTTACCAGCCCTTAAAAGGGCCTTTTGTGGGGCATGCCCCAAAGAATTCAGCTCTTTTGCATACAAATACAATACCCCCCCCCATTACAACCCACCACCCACATACCCCTATTCTAAAACCACCCAAACCCCCCTTAAAAAAGCCTAACACTACCCCCCTGAAGATCTCCCTACCTTGTCTTCACCACACCGGGCCGAACTCCTGATCCGATCCGGGCGATGTCTTCCTCCAAGCGGCAAAGAAGAATTCTTCCTCCGGCGATGTCTTCCTCCAAGCGGCAAAGAAGAATTCTTCCTCCGGCGACGTCTTCCTCCAAGCGGCAGCAAAGTCTTCATTCTTCCGGCGGCATCTTCAATCTTCTTTCTTCGCTCCGCCGCCGCGGAGCATCCATCCCGGACGACTACTGAACTTGGAATGAGGTACCTTTAAATGACATCATCCAAGATGGCGTCCGCCGAATTCCGATTGGCTGATAGGATTCTATCAGCCAATCGGAATTAAGTTAAAAAAATCTGATTGGCTGATTGAATCAGCCAATCAGATTCAAGTTCAATCCGATTGGCTGATCCAATCAGCCAATCAGATTGAGCTCGCATTCTATTGGCTGTTCCGATCAGCCAATAGAATGCGAGCTCAATCTGATTGGCTGATTGGATCAGCCAATCGGATTGAACTTGAATCTGATTGGCTGATTCAATCAGCCAATCAGATTTTTCTAACTTAATTCCGATTGGCTGATAGAATCCTATCAGCCAATCGGAATTCGGCGGACGCCATCTTGGATGACGTCATTTAAAGGTACCTCATTCCAAGTTCAGTAGTCGTCCGGGATGGATGCTCCGCGGCGGCGGAGCGAAGAAAGAAGATTGAAGATGCCGCCGGAAGAATGAAGACTTTGCTGCCGCTTGGAGGAAGACGTTGCCGGAGGAAGAATTCTTCTTTGCCGCTTGGAGGAAGACATCGCCGGAGGAAGAATTCTTCTTTGCCGCTTGGAGGAAGACATCGCCCAGATCGGATCAGGAGTTCGGCCCGGTGTGGTGAAGACAAGGTAGGGAGATCTTCAAGGGGGTAGTGTTAGGCTTTTTTAAGGGGGGTTTGGGTGGTTTTAGAATAGGGGTATGTGGGTGGTGGGTTGTAATGGGGGGGGTATTGTATTTGTATGCAAAAGAGCTGAATTCTTTGGGGCATGCCCCACAAAAGGCCCTTTTAAGGGCTGGTAAGGTAAAGAGCTTTGAAATTTGTTTAATTTAGAATAGGGCAGGGAATTTTTTTTATTTTGGGGGTTTATTATTTTATTAGGGGGCTTAGAATAGGTGTAATTAGCTTAAAAATCTTGTAATCTTTTTTTATTTTTTGTAATTTAGTGTTTTGTTTTTTTTGTAATTTAGTTTAGTTAATGTAATTGTATTTTTAGATAGATGTTTGTAGTTTATTTAATTTATTGATAGTGTAGGTGTATTTGTAACTTAGGTTAGGATTTATTTTACAGGTAATTGGGTAATTATTTTAACTAGGTAGATATTAAATAGTTAATAACTATTTAATAGCTATTATACCTAGTTAAAATAATTAACAATTTACTTGTAAAATAAATATTAACCCTAACATAGCTACAATGTAATTATTAATTATATTGTAGCTATCTTAGGGTTTATTTTATAGGTAAGTATTTAGATTTAAATAGGAATATTTTAGTTTATAAATTAATTAGATTAATTTAATATAAATTTAGTTAGGGGTGTTAGGGTTAGATAGAGTTAATATAGTTAATATAAATACTATAGTAACTATATTAACTATATTAACCCTAATATAATTAGGGTTAATATAGTTAATATATATAATGTAATACCTATATTAACTATAATATACTTAGGGTTAATATAGATAATATAGCTGGCGGCGGG
The DNA here is from genome assembly GCF_027579735.1 of Bombina bombina. Classification (NCBI taxonomy): domain Eukaryota; kingdom Metazoa; phylum Chordata; class Amphibia; order Anura; family Bombinatoridae; genus Bombina; species Bombina bombina. The sequence continues at coordinate 92,104,055 of NC_069508.1, read as the reverse complement.
GTAGGTAGATTAAATAAGGGGTTAATCATTTTAATAGAGATGGCGGCGGGGGGCTTACATTAGGGGTTAATAATATTAATATAGCTGGCGGCGGTATAGGGGGATTAGATTAGGGGTTAATAATTTTTATATAGGTGGCGGCGGTGTAAGGGGTCAGATTAGGGGATAGATAAGGTAGATGGCGGTGGTTTTAGGGGCTCACAGTAGGGGGTTAGTTTATGTAGATGGCGGCGGGGTCCGGGAGCGGCGGTTTAGGGGTTAATAACTTTATTATGGATTTGGGGGGGGGGGGGGGGATCGCGGTTGACAGGTAGATAGACATTGCGCATGCGTTAGGTGTTAGGTTTATTTTAGAAGATCGCGGTTGACAGGGAGATAGACATTGCGCATGCGTTAGGTGTTAGGTTTATTTTAGCTGCCAGTTTAGGGAGTTACGGGGCTCCAATAGTCAGCGTAAGGCTTCTTACGGCTGCTTTTTGTGGCGAGGTGAAAATGGAGTAAGTTTTCTCCATTTTCGCCACGTAAGTCCTTACGCTGCATATTGGATACCAAACTGCGCGGGTTTGGTATACCTGCCTATGGCCCAAAAAACTACGGGCGACGGCAGAAATATACGCGCGTAACTTCTAGGTTACGCCGTATATAGGATACCAAACCCGCGCAAATATTGGCGTCGCCGGCTTTTGCGGGCGACGATTTTTATCGGATGGACCCCCTGATGTAAAAATATTCCACTTATAATATATTAAAATGCGTTTAAAAATCATCTTTTCTATGAAACGATTTAAAAGGATTATAATACCTTCATCATGGATTCAATTACTTTCTCAGTTATCATCTTAATATCACATACATACCTTGAGGTCAGCAATCAGATGTAATTTTCATATAATTATATCTATATTGGATTACTATCCCATATAGATTAATATTTAATATCTGTATATCTCTTGCTGGGTGTATAATACATATGATATTATTTAAAACACCAATTATCTATGTACTTATTAGATGCCTGAAAAATATAAAGAATAGGTTACCAAATTCGAAACAAATTGGACATTTTAAATTGACTGCACAGCTACTTATTAAACTCAGCATATATACATCCCAATGTGTTCCTTAGATGTCTGGAAGACAGAAAAACAAAAATATGTTATATATTTTAAAGTGGGATTATTACAATTGTTATTTAATCCATTACAATCTGAATTGCATTTCCCCAGATCCATATATAGACATTTAATACAGTCTGAGGCATATATTTAATGTTTGAGAATTATACATTTTTATACAGTATTTAAAATTATACCAGTTGTATTTCAATAATGAATTTAAACAGCTACAATGCCACATGTATCTCTGTTTGGTTCAGTATATGATGTGTATCTAAACAGCAGGGGTAACTTAACACCTAGATGGGATGAATCATTTCTTCAGCTAAAACTGGTTCTCTTTCTGAATCTATTTAAGCTCAGACATCATTTCTGTTGGCATATGTTGGCTTATGCTTCTCTCAGATCAGAAAGAAATGGTGAGAATCTTCAAAAGGGCTGTTTGTGATTCAACCATTGTATAATTTAGCATATTGAGTGGAGAGGGGAGGAAAGGTTCCAGCTGAATCCTGATGTAATTAGCAAGGTCTCTCATGTCTGAACCTCAGATTTGTAATATACAGAATGTATTCAGCAAATGGTATTAAGCATGCTCTACCTTAATATTTGATTGATTGCATACTGATTTTATCTTATTATATAGATATGTATTATCCTCTGACATTTACAGATACCCTGACAAGGGCATACTAACATCTGTGTGTTAGAATGCGTAGGTGCTCTAAATCCCTTCAATAAACTTCATGTTGGATATCACTTGAGCTCAAAGCCAAGAGAGCGCTAAGCCAATGGTGCACAAGTCGTGGAGTTCTGTGGTATACTATTAATAATAATGGTTTACTTCAGGTCTTAAAGGAATAAAAAGGTCAAAATTGAATTGTGCATAGGTGCATTTCAATTTAAAATAGAAGTATATTTGCAATACTCTTCCATTATCAAAAATGTTTGTAGTAAAATGTATTACTCTTTTTTAGCGGCAAACACACATATGCTGTAGGTGGCTCAGATTGCTGGTGGTGGTGTGTATTGTGTTTGTGTCATACTGCTGACTCTCTGAGAAGGTGTGCTGTTTCAATATTGATGCAAGAGCTCTCACAGTATATGTGCGTATGTCGTTGGAAAACAATAACTTTTATTAGAAGCATTTTTGCTAATGTAAATACATTGCAAAAATGCTTCTATTTCAAAATCAAATTCATCCATGCACATTTAAATTTTGACCTTGCTATCCCTTTAACCCCTTCACTCAAAACTACGTATATATACATTGTGCTATACTATGGCTATTGTACCACACCACATATATATACGTCGTCGCTTCAGGATGCTCCAGCAATCTCGGCTGTTAAGTTACAGCCGAAATCTGGAGCTCCTGAAGCTTCAGGCATCTCCTGCATATGGAGCCGGAGCGTGATCGATGCTCCGCCTCCATATGAGAGCAGATGCCTGATCGTTACAGACGGTCTGCAATAGGGTTGTCACCCATCCCTTAAAATAAAGAACACTTATAAGTTACACATGCTGCAGGGAGGAATATGAATAGTGCTGTCTGGAAACACAATACATGTTTCTCCCTGCACACCCTGCAGCATGTGTAACTCATAAGTGTTCAGGAAAACATGGCTGAGGTAGCAACCCTAGTCTGCAATGATCTTCTGCTGGAGCCAGCGGGAAGTGTGTGCGGGAGGCAAGTGGGTGGCCCAGCAGGGTTGATGGAAGGGAGTGGGAGGAAGTGGGAGGGGCCATATGTCATAATATCAGTATCTTTTTACACTTTACAGCCTGTCCCTTTAATTATGCCTGTTATGGTTCCTTTATAAGCATCCTAGCTCCTTTGCTCATTGCTTGTTATTGAGGAACCTCCCCTGGTTTCTATTGAGCTATTTGCTGCCTTAGTTAGCTGCTTCCTGCAGCCTTACCTGGAAGTCTGACTGCAGTTTCAGCGTGCACCATGACGCCACCCCCTTTCAGACCGGAGCTTCGCGGTCAAACAGTACGCTGCTGTTCTTTGGTGACATCGCATCTATTTTTCTCAGCGCTTCCCAGTAAGTACTTACTGTGTTACCGAAACAAACTTATTACTGTTGCTGTATGAAGTCTCGCTTATCTTTGTTGAATTCTCAACCTACCTCAGTTGAACTGCTACAAAATTCCATAACCGAGACTTTGATTTGCTTTCTCCTGTTTGAGGAATTGATTCACTCAGTTTATAACCCTTAAGCTTAAGCTGCCATTTTTCCTTTTTGCTGTTTAACATCGATGTAGCATTAAATCAGCAACTATATTTTTTTGTATCTTTACAGAGTCCACACTTAATATATATATTTGCAAATGTTACATTGTGTTCAATTACTAACCACTATATTATGATTGTAACGTTAAAGTTAAACATACATTCTGATAATGTGGGATATAAAAGTCTGCCTGAGGTTTTATTCCAAAACAGTATGGGAAGGAAAACTAAAAGCAGAAACAACACTACTTATTTTTATTCTTTTTATTTGTCTAAATCTGCACATTTGATTCTTTTACTTAAGGAACATATCTGATTATCATCAGCTGTGACAGAAGAATAACAAGCCTGGAAATGGATCAAGCAGATTTGCCCACACATGTATACAATCTCTCACAGAGAGTAGATCAACTTTCACAAGGTTTAAGAGAGTTGCAACTAGAAAATCAGACATTACGTGACATAATAAAAGATACTGCAGCTCCTAAACAGGTTACTATAGATTCAACTAATGAACCTATTGTGTCACCACCAGAAAAATTCACTGGCGATAGGAGTCAGTTTCGTGACTTTAAGAATGCATGTTACCTATTATTCACTTTAAGACCAAAGACATACACCACTGATAAACAAAGAGTATTGACAGTTATATCTTATCTTAGAGCAGAGCCTAGAACTTGGGCCAATTCCTATTTTTAGCAAAATGATCCCATATTGGATAATTTAGAAGGATTTTTCCACGCTATGGCGTTATTGTATGATGATCCATGCAAACAACTCACATCTGAAAATTCTATGAGAGCTCTTAAACAGGGAAAGAGGCCTGTTGAGGACTATATAGCCGAATTTAAAAGGGTTTCAAAAGATTCGCAGTGGAATAACATCTCACTTAGAAACCAATTTAGACTTGGACTTTCAGACGCCCTGAAAGATGAGCTATCTAGAATAGACATACCAGAAAGTCTAGATAATCTAATGTCCTTGTCAATTAATATAGACAGACGTTTAAGGGAACGTAAGAAGGAAAGATATAACTCAGATCCAAGCATCAGGAAAACCTATCAACCTTATAAAGTTACAGAAGAACCAATGGAAATTGGTGTAATCAGGGGACCTTTAAGCCCCGAAGAGAAAAAAAGGAGAAGGGAAAATAATCTCTGTCTTTATTGCGCATCTAAAGAACATGAGGTAAAAGATTGCCCTAACCTTACCAAGATAAAAAGAGGTAAGAACTACAATATCAGTACTACTTCTGACATAAGTTTAGATAACCCATCTTACTGTCATTTATTTGTTTCCTTACAGTGGGGCTCAAAAGAGATTATGTTGAAGGCACTCATTGATTCCGGTGCTTCAAGCAACTTTATTGATTTAGATGTGGTGTGTAAGAATGAAATAACATTAAAGAAAAAACAAAAACCCTATGTGTTACGTGTCTTTGATGGTAGTCAAATTTCTAACGGTCCAATCACACATCAAACAACAGCTATTACTATGGTTACACACGGGGGACATAAAGAACATATATCATTTGACGTAACACCATCACCTCTATTCCCATTAATTTTAGGGTTAACTTGGTTACAACAACACCAACCTAGCATAGATTGGCAAACACTTAGTACACAATTCCAATCTCAATATTGTAAGCAACATTGTTTACCAAAACAAATACACTCACATATAAATAATCTGACTACAACAAAGAATCAAGTTGGAAATTTACAACACCCAGTACCTGAAATTTATTCCCAATTTCAGGATGTATTTGATAAAAGGAGGCGGAGACTTTGCCACCGCATAGGACTTACTATTGTCCAATAGATCTCCTTCCTGGGTCTCCAATACCTTTTGGTCACATTTATCCCCTATCTCAGCCTGAGCTTCAGCACTTAAAAAAAAAATCTAGATGAGAATTTACAAAAGGGCTTTATAAGAGCATCCACTTCACCAGCAGCCGCTGGAATGTTTTTCGTGCGCAATAAAGATGGGTCGCTAAGACCAATTGTTGACTACCGACAGCTCAACAAGATTACAATTAAAAATTGATACCCATTACCTTTGATAACTGAATTAATTGAAAGGTTGGGTAAGGCATCTATTTATACTAAACTTGATTTGAGGGGCGCATATAACTTAATCTGTATAAGGAAAGGGGACGAATGGCTCACAGCGTTTCGTACTAGATATGGTTTGTACGAATACACTGTGATGCCATTCGGCCTCTGCAACGCCCCAGCGACCTTCCAACATTTTATTAATGAGGTTTTCCGTGATTTATTGGATGTTTGTGTAATCATCTACTTGGATGACATCCTTATTTACTCAGAATCCTTGGAAGAACACATAAAACATGTAACTACAGTATTAACCAGATTAAGAGAGAATCATCTCTATGCAAAACCAGAAAAATGTACATTTCATACCCAAGATATATCCTTTCTTGGTTACAGAATTACAGCAGATGGTATCAATATGGAAGATACTAAGATATCCTCCATCACAAGTTGGCCACAACCAACCACTGTAAAAGAACTTCAAAGTTTCTTAGGATTTTCGAATTTCTATCGAAAATTTATTAAAAAATTTTCTTCTATAGTGAAACCTCTCACAAGGCTTACAGGAAAAGGAACACCTTTCGCTTGGAATCCGAAAGCTCAACAAGCATTTGATTTACTAAAAGAATCTTTCACAACTGCACCAATACTCCATTTCCCAGATCCTACAAAACAGTACATCCTAGAAGTTGATGCATCGGAGTATGCAATAGGTGCTATCCTATCCCAAAGGACAAGTTTATCAGAACCCGTTCATCTGGTTGCTTATTACTCACGATCATTAACACCTCCAGAAATCAACTATCCTATAGGAGAAAAAGAGCTCCTATCGATTAAATCAGCTTTTGAACATTGGAGGCACCTGTTGGAGGGTATGGATATACCAATACTTGTATATACTGACCATAAGAACCTAGAATATCTACAGACTAACTGAACCCTGTCATCAAGACAACTCAGATGGAGTCTGTATTTTTCTAGGTTTAACTTTCATATACAGTATAGACCTGGATCACATAACGGGAAAGCAGATGCCCTTTCAAGACAGAGAACACCCCCTAACTATAATGAACCACAGAGAACAGTTCTATCTCCAGAACATTTCATCTCCTGCATACAACCTTTTACACATGAATTACAGGATGCTCAAAGCAGGGATGTTAATATAAATAAATATAATCTCATAAAACACCCAGATGGTTTATATTATTTTGAGAATCTCTTGTATATACCACCAAGTATACAAAAGGTAGTTCTACAACAAAACCATGATTCAGTCCTTAATGGACATCCTGGTATACAAAATACATATGATATAATTAAAAGGAAATATTGGTGGCCTAAGATGTGGAGCTCAATAGAGGACTATGTGAAAACTTGTACTTTATGTGTTCAAAATAAAAAGGACCATAAAAAACCTTATGGATATCTAATGTCACTACCTATACCCGATCGACCATGGAAAGAAGTCGCTATGGATTTCATAGTGGAGCTGCCTAAATCAAAGACTTATACTACAATTCTAGTAGTTATCGATTTATTCACTAAAATGGCACATTTTTTGCCTATTCAAACCTTACCCACTGCATCTCAAACCGCAGAGTTGTTTTTATCACACATTGTAAAGCTACATGGTCTACCAACAAGCATTCTCACTGACCGTGGTAGCCAATTCACATCTAAATTTTGGCAATCTTTATGCGATAGATTGAATATCACAAGAAAACTTACAACATCGTATCATCCGCAAACGAATGGCCAATGTGAACGCACCAACCAAACTTTAGAGCAATATTTACGAATTTTTTGTTCTCAGCAACAAGATAAATGGGCTGAATACTTGGCAACCGCTGAGTTTGCCTATAAAAACACCAAAAGTGATTCCACACAGCTTTCCCCCTTCTTTGCCAATTATGGAATTCATCCTACATATGATCTACTACCTAATATGCATGCTCAATGTCCTATTGTTAACGATTTAGTTAATTCTATTGCTAAAAATTTTAAATTATTACAGGATAATATCACCCGGGCACAATCCCGCCATCAACACTACTACAACTTATGCCGGCGTCCAGCCCCGGATTACAAAGTTGGGGATTTGGTCTGGTTATCCACCCATCACATACGAATACCAGCTACAAAAGCTAAATTCAACCAGTTGTACATAGGGCCTTTTCCCATAGAAAAGATCATTAACTCCAACGCTGTTGTACTGCGCTTGCCAGAAAAGTATCGGATACACCCTTCATTCCATGTTGCCATGATCAAACCATACACTTCTGTCAGATCTGATCCATCATCCATCCCGGATTCGGTTGAGACACTATCTACTGAAGAAGAGTATGAGGTCTCTGAAATCCTAGATGCTAGACTGTTTCGGGGTGTACTTCAGTATTTGGTCCATTGGGAGGGGTATTCACATGATGAGGATTCTTGGGAGCCTGCCTCTAACATTTCTGCCCCTCGTTTGGTCTCACTTTTTCATTGGAGGTTTCCAGAGAGGCCCTCTTTTTGAACCAACAACTACTGAAAAAACCTGGAGGTTTTCCTTGTGTGGGGGACCTGTCATAATATCAGTATCTTTTTACACTTTACAGCCTGTCCCTTTAATTATGCCTGTTATGGTTCCTTTATAAGCATCCTAGCTCCTATGCTCATTGCTTGTTATTGAGGAACCTCCCCTGGTTTCTATTGAGCCATTTGCTGCCTTTGTTAGCTGCTTCCTGCAGCCTTACCTGGAAGTCTGACTGCAGTTTCAGCGAGCACCTTGACGCCACCCCCTTTCAGACCGGAGCTTCGCGGTCAAACAGTACGCTGCTGTTCTTTGGTGACATTGCATCTATTTTTCTCAGCGCTTCCCAGTAAGTACTTACTGCGTTACCGAAACAAACTTATTACTGTTGCTGTATGAAGTCTCGCTTATCTTTGTTGAATTCTCAACCTACCTCAGTTGAACTGCTACAAAATTCTATAACCGAGACTTTGATTTGCTTTCTCCTGTTTTAGGAATTGATTCACTCAGTTTATAACCCTTAAGCTTAAAGTGAAGGTAAAGTTATTCTAATAGAAATGTCTCTTTATTTTCCTTTTCTAACTTACAAGGTAGTCGCTAGGTTTATTTTTTAAAAAAACTTTTATTTAACCATATTTACTAACTTTTATTTTAATGTGCCTTACGATCGTAATCCCCTCCCATCCAGCAGTTCCGTGTTTTCAATACATAGACGTATAGAGCGGTCCCACCCGCTCTATACGTCAGAACTACACTCGTGCACATCTATTCTCTGCTTACCGCGCATGCCCACAAAAACCTTTGCTCTCAAAAGCGCATGCGTTAATCGCGCTCAACGAAGTCCTCTGCAGCGCATGCGTTTGATCCGATGCGGTGGGTGTTTAGAAAACAAATGAAACTCCTAATGCGCATACGCAAAACGAGGACGCGCTCGCTTTGAAGGAGGAGATAGAATCACTCGCGCATGCGCACAATCAAGCATCAGCTTGTGACGTCAATTGACGGCCGCCTAACGGCCAGAAAATCAATTGGCTATATAAACAACGTTTTTTGACAAGCGAAATCGCAGCAAATTATACAAGAAAACAAAGGTATTAAATAAAATTAGAAAAAACCATGAATGAACATCATATTCAATTTTAATGATATATCGATTTTAACATAGAAGAGAGAGTAAGTTTACCTTCACTATAAGCTGTCATTTTTTCCTTTTTGCTGTTTAACATCGATGTAGCATTAAATCAGCAACTATATTTTTTTTTGTATCTTTACAGAGTCCACACTTAATATATACATTTGCAAATGTTACATTGTGTTCAATTACTAACCACTATATTATGATTGTAACGTTAAAGTTAAACATACATTCTGATAATGTGGGATATAAAAGTCTGCCTGAGGTTTTATTCCAAAACAGTATGGGAAGGAAAACTAAAAGCAGAAACAACACTACTTAATTTTATTCTTTTTATTTGTCTAAATTTGCACATTTGATTCTTTTACTTAAGGAACATATCTGATTATCATCAGCTGTGACATCCTATGCTAGGAAATTATTGTTTTAAGGGACAGGGAGGGGTGGGGCAGCTACACTATGGAAAGGGTGTGTGGGGGACCCTACAATAAAGATTTTTCAGGTACTTGCAGATAGCTGCCAGTACCTAAGATGGCGGCAATAGTTAGGGCAGGTTTAAATAGGTTTTTGTAGGGGGGATTAGGGAGGTTTGAGGGTTAGGGCAACCCTACACTGCAGAAAATAAAAAAGTTTTATATATATATATATATATATATATATAAAAGGTTTTTTTTTTTTTTATTGGCAGACTGTCTGCCAGTACTTAAGATGGGGGTGACCAGTGGGGTTGGGGGAAGAGAGCTGTTTGGAGGGATCAGGGGGTGGGGAGTGTCAGGTAGGAGTTAGGGTTCCCACCTCAGCCATGTTTTCCTGGACACTTATGAGTTACACATGCTGCAGGGTGTGCAGGGAGGAACATGTATTGTGTTTCTGGGCAGCACTATTCATATTCCTCCCTGCACACCCTGCAGCATGTGTAACTTATAAGTGGTCTGTATTTTAAGGGACAGGTGGCAACCCTAGGTAGGAGGCACACTAAAGCTAATGTTAACCTTTTAAGCTACCTAATTAACCCCTTCTCTGTCGGTAATAATAGAAGTGTGGTGCACAGCTGCAATTAGCGACTTTCTTATTACCAAAAAGCAATGGCAAAGCAATATATGTCTGCTATTTCTGAACAAAGGGCATCTCAGAGAAACATTTACAAACATTTGAACTATGTAAATAATTTCTGTGAGAAACCCAAAGTCAGTGAAAAAAGTACCAATATTTTTTTATTTGATGGCATTTGGTGGTGAAATGGTGGCATGAAATATACCAAATTGTGCCTAGATCAATACCTTGGTTTGTCTACTTAAAAAAATATATTGTCTGGAAGTCCCGGTAGTGAAAGGGTTAAGATGCACTAAATTTTACAATTTTGGATTGCGCTCAAGATCAGCGCTTATAGGGACATAAAACACAAAATTTTTATTTCATGATTCAGATACAGCATACAATTTTAAACAACTTTCCAATTTACTTCTATTATTTTATTTGCTTTTTTCTCTTGGTATCCTTTGTTGAAAAGGATACCTAGGTAGCCTCAGTAGCTGGGAGCTTGCTGCTGATTGGTGACTGCACATATATGCCTCTTGTCATTGGCTTATAAATGTGTTCATCTAGCTCCCATTAGTGCATTGCCGCTCCTTCAACAAAGGATACCAAAAGAATGAAGCACAATTGATAAAAATAAGTTAAATGGAAAGTTGTTTAAAATTGTGTGTTCTATCTGAATCATGAGAGAAGGATTTTGGGGATTTTGTACTTTTACTTGCTGATATATTTTATACATACAGTAAATCCTAACAATGAGGTTGATCACAATCTTACTGATATTTTCATAAGATTTTGAGTGTGAAAGTTCAACCGATATTGTGTTCGATCACAATCCTTTGGAAAATTGATTTGTCTACAAAAAAACCCACAGACTTTAAAGGGACAGGAAACCCCAGCCTTTTCTTTCATGATTTGGATAGAACAAACAATTTTAAACAACTTTCCAATCTTATATTATAAAATTTGCTTAATTCTTATTTCTACTTTGCTGAAGGAACAGCATTGCACTACTGGCAGCTAGATGAACACATCTAGTTAGCCAATCATGAGACAAATGTGTGCAGGCACCAATCAGTAGCTTGCTCCTACTAGTGCATGATATGTGCATATTCCTTTTCAACAGGGGATACCAAGAGAATAAAGCACATTTGAAAATAGAAGTGAATTTAAAAGTGTCTTAAAATAACATGCTCTATCTGAATCATGCAAGTTTAATTTTCACTTTCCTATAACTTTACTGTTGTGTTTCTGCTGAAAATCATTAGCTAAGTTTTTAAAAAGGATTGTGATCGACCACATTGTAAGCAAGGATTCTGAATGATCACAATTACATATTGTTTCTGCTGTTAAAAAAAACCTAATCTCTGAAAAAGATTTTCACAGGTAATGCAAGACATGATGCCCAAATGTTGAAACATTTGAAAGTGATGCAGCATAGCTGTAAAAAGCTGACTAGAAAATATCACCTGAACATCTCTATGTAAAAAAAGGAAGATATTTTACTTAAAAATGTCCTCAGTAGCCACATCCCATTGTAAAGGGACTTTAAACAGCCAATCAGGATGCTAGTCCCAGGACTTGCAAGTGAGAGTGCATCTGGCATGTGCAAGCACAGTAATGTTATTTCCCTATTCAGTTTAAGTAACTATACAATGAAATTTCACAAGATTTTAGTGAAATCTCATGAGATTACAGCAAAGCAAGGCATCACCTCAGCACTGCTGACTGCTTATTGTTTTTTCCAACTTGCAACTGGACAACAGCTGAAGTATAACTGTTTACACAGCACTTACTCTCGTGAGCTGAAGACATTTTGAGGTAAAATATCTTCCTTTTTTTACATAGAGATGTTCAGGTGATATTTTCTTGTCAGCTTTTTAAAGTTATGTTGCATCACTTTTAAATGATTTAGCATATGAGTATTAAGTCCCTTTACGTTTTTGATAACGGCATCAAAGTAAGAAATGCAAGCGAAAATGACAAATACAATGGCGACTTTGCAAGATTAGATATTACAGTAGAGGCATTTTGATTGTAAAGCGTGTAAAGATATTAATAAGTGAAATTTGTGCAATTAAAGGGATATGAAACCAAGAAATTGTCTTTTGTGATTCACATAGCGCATACAATTAAAATAAATAAATAAAAGATTACATTTTACCTTTATTATCAAATTTGTTTTGGTCCCATGGTATTCTTTGTCAAAGAGATACATTGGTAGATGTTTGGGGCACTACATGGTAGGAAATAGTGCTGCCATCTAGTGCTCTTGCAAATGGATAACATCCTTGTAAAACTGCTGCCATCTAGTGCTCTTGCAAATGGATAACATCCTTGTAAAACTGCTGCCATCTAGTGCTCTGCAAATGGATAACATTCTTGTAAAACTGCTGCATCTAGTGCTCTTGCAAATGGATAACATTCTTGTAAAACTGCTGCCATCTAGTGCTCTTGCAAATGGATAACATTCTTGTAAAACTGCTGCCATCTAGTGCTCTGCAAATGGATAACATTCTTGTAAAACTGCTGCCATCTAGTGCTCTGCAAATGGATAACATCCTTGTAAAACTGCTGCCATCTAGTGCTCTTGCAAATGGATAACATCCTTGTAAAACTGCTGCCATCTAGTGCTCTGCAAATGGATAACATTCTTGTAAAACTGCTGCCATCTAGTGCTCTTGCAAATGGATAACATCCTTGTAAAACTGCTGCCATCTAGTGCTCTTGCAAATGGATAACATCCTTGTAAAACTGCTGCCATCTAGTGCTCTGCAAATGGATAACATTCTTGTAAAACTGCTGCATCTAGTGCTCTTGCAAATGGATAACATCCTTGTAAAACTGCTGCCATCTAGTGCTCTGCAAATGGATAACATCCTTGTAAAACTGCTGCCATCTAGTGCTCTTGCAAATGGATAACATCCTTGTAAAACTGCTGCCATCTAGTGCTCTTGCAAATGGATAACATCCTTGTAAAACTGCTGCCATCTAGTGCTCTTGCAAATGGATAACATCCTTGTAAAACTGCTGCCATCTAGTGCTCTGCAAATGGATAACATTCTTGTAAAACTGCTGCATCTAGTGCTCTTGCAAATGGATAACATCCTTGTAAAACTGCTGCCATCTAGTGCTCTGCAAATGGATAACATTCTTGTAAAACTGCTGCCATCTAGTGCTCTGCAAATGAATAACATTCTTGTAAAACTGCTGCCATCTAGTGCTCTGCAAATGAATAACATTCTTGTAAAACTGCTGCCATCTAGTGCTCTGCAAATGAATAACATTCTTGTAAAACTGCTGCCATCTAGTGCTCTGCAAATGGATAACATTCTTGCAAAACTGCTGCCATATAGTGATCCAGACACGTGCACGCTCCTGAATTTATTTCCCTGCTTTTCACAAAAGATACAAAGAAAATAAAGAAAATTTAATAATAGAAGTAAATTATAAAATTATTTCAAATTGCCTGCTCTATCTGAATTGTGAAAGAAAAATATTATGTTTCATGTCCTTGTTGTGTTCCAAACCATAGCAATTTTTGCTGAGAGCAATTTAAAGAACCAGTCAACATAGTAGATTTGCATAATCAACAAATGCAAGATAACAAAACAACGCAATAGCACTTAGTCTGAACTTCAAATGAGTAGTAGATTTTTATTTCTGATAATTTTAAAAGTTATGTCTATTTCCACTCCCCCTGTACCATGTGACAGCCATCAGCCAATCACAAATGCATACACGTACCATGTGACAGCCATCAGCCATTCACAAATGCATACACACTTATTCTTGCACATGCTCAGTAGGAGCTGGTGACTGAAAAAGTTTAAATATATAAAGACTATGCACATTTTGTTAATGGAAGTAAATTGTAAAGTTGTTTAAAATGGCTGCTCTATCTGAATAATGAAAGTTTCATTTTGATTGAGTGTCCCTTTAAGGCATTTGAACAGGTTATTGATGGGTATGCTAGACATTTCTGATGGGTTATCTATGTTAATAATACTGAACAAGCACTTATTCTTTAAAGCTTAAAAAATAAATATATATGTTTCTAAGATTTGCGTGATTTTGATCTAGAATCGGTAAGTCCGGTATAGGAAATTAACATCTCACAGAAGAAAGTCACCATAACATATATGCTCAACAATATTGGAATTTTAAAAATATCTTGCACTGTTCCTGATCAAAGTAAAAACTTTTGCTCTATAGAAACAATGGAGCCGCTTTAATCTTGCCAAATGTTTAGTTCTCAATACACAGAGGGCAAGATTACTAGTGGAGCGATAACTGTTGCGCGCGAGCAATAAGGGGTTTATAGCGGCTCTTTGCATGCGTCGGACGTAGCATTCGTATTACAAGTAGAAAGTAAACGCATTCGCTTGAGCACAATTGAGTTTAACGTGCATCGGGTTAGAGTAACCTCAGAACTCGAAAAAGTTGCACAAAACACATCAAAATTACATTTAAAAGTACAGTTACACTCATAATAACAATGTCTAAATAAACTATTAAAAAAAATTGCAATAAAAAGTTATAAGGGCTCAAAGATATGAGGTTTCAGGTGTTTCAGGCGGCAAAAGGCTTTAACATAGCATTACATACATATACATGTCTAAAGATGTAAATCTGTATATATGTATGTGTGTGTATATACAGTATATATATATATATATATATATATATATATATATTGAAAAAATAACAAAGATAGATGAAGTATACAAAATTTCGACAAATTAAGTATAAAGAAAAGGGATTGCAGCATTCTTTTTGAAAATAGTCTTATATAAATTTATTACAGAATCAAGATCTAAAAATGGCGGAATCCAGCCCTATCAATGGGCAGAATACCTACACATCATAGACATACATTAAAAAAGATGCAAAGAATCACACATGACTGGCCAGTCTTATCTAAATATAATCTATTAGAGATTTGGTATATGGATATAAACAACCAAATAAAATCACAGCAATGCAGCGCTAAACACTACAGAGAAAATGTCTTCCAAAAGATTATAATAATATAGCAACAAATGTAGCAATAGTAAGACCGTGCTAGCATAGTCATAGTTCCATATAGTAATATTCTGTATATATATATGACCGTATACAGATGTAATTAATTATATATGTATGACAGAGGATAGATGCTATTTGGTTATAAAGATAGCTCATTCCAAGAGACTTTATTTTGAAAACCGCTTTTTTTATTACCTTACTACCTCACTCTGTGTGTATGGTGTATTTGCTTTTGACACACACGTTTTTGGAGAACTGCTACTGATGTAACAAACATTTACTGTATGCCTTTGTGATACCTCATATTGGATTGAGGGTTATAAATGTGAGCATTTTTAATATTGAGTAAATAAAATAATCTTTCAAAGTACATACAGTGTTGCACTACTGGTTTGTATTTGTATCCCCTTTCTTATATGTTTATGATACATCATACTACTGAGAGGAGGATATTTGACCGAATCTGCAACAAAAGAGATTCATTCTACCATATTGAGGAGACACAGAAGCGGTTTCTGGGATTGCTGAGGGACATCCATTCCTTTAAGGGACGCATTTACTTACCTCATAGGATTGAGGTCACCTGCTGTAAGTAGGCATCTATCTCCATTTTTTGGATTACATAAGAATAAGATTGCATACCAAGCGAATTTGGGAACCAAAGAGTGTGTTTTTCTGATATGGATATAACATTATAAAGATTGACTTATTCATCATTAATTTTTCATTTGCCTTTAAGAAGAAGGTGGATTTTAATTAACCTGGGACTTGATCAATTCATTTTATTCATTGAATTCATTGATGTATTTATTTTGTATCAATTGACAAAGTTAATACGGTTTCCATATATATGTACTCTGTTGGACCATATTATCTGTTCCATTTTGCTCTATACATTGTATGAATTATTTCCTTGGTGTGCTTCATCACATTTTGAAACACCACAGGAAGAATATTAACTTATTTATTTAATTACATATTTATTAATTTATTTATTTATTTGGTTGTTTTTTATTTTTATATGTATTTTTATTTTTATCTATGTAGTTTCATACACCTACCTAGGTATCTTTATAACCAAATAGCATCTATCCTCTGTCATACATATATAATTAATTACATCTGTATACGGTCATATAAGCTAAGCGCCTGGATACCTATCTTTTCACCAATTTTTCAAACAAGCTAGGAATAAGATAGTCCAAGGTGGGGACCTTTTATCTATCATTATTCCAGGTATTAGGCAGCAAGTTTATTCTCTAAAATTAGAGCCGTGGGCCAAGGGTGATACACTTGTCCTCTTTCAATATATATATATATATATATATATATATATATATATATATATATATATATATATATATATATATATATATATATATATTTATTTATTTATGTGTGTGTATATATGTATTTATATGTGCTTATATGTATTTACAGACATATATATGCATATAAACACATATATACATATGTATACATATATAGACATATATATTAGTGCATTGAAGCCCATTGCAGTCAAGTAGCTGAAAACATGAAAAATCATATTTAATAAAATGTTTAACTGTCTATTTACTGTAGATATGCTCACATTTCAATGTTTTTCATAGGGGAGTATGTTCTAAGTATTTTTGAATAGATATTCCTACATTCCTATATATATATCTGTATATGTCTATACCTATATATAATCATCTATATAAAGGTATAGATATATATTTTACCCTCAAAAAATTATATATATATATATATATATATATATATATATATATATATATATATATATATATATATATATATAAATCAATGTAAATATTTGCATAGGAAATTAGTACATCTAGGCGAGTATCCCCGCTTGCTTTTCCCCAGAAATTCTTAATATACAATGTTTCCAATGCACAAGAGAATTGTGGGTAAGATATGCAAATTAGATATGCAAATTCTCAGTTTTTTTGCTTCAAAAATACTGTTTTGACACAGCAATCCTTTTTAACAGGATTATGACAGCAAACCAGAAATCACTCACTAGACAAGCCTGTTTCGTTCTTTTTGGAACTCATCAGTAGGAGATAGATTTCTGGTTGCTGCATTGATAAAGCTATTTTCATGGTTAAACCAAAATTCATTAAAATTATGGGGGGAGATAAAAAACTGAAATTAAAATCCTCCATGTCTCAAAATTAAATCAATGTAAATATTTGCATAGGAAATTAGTACATCTAGGCAAGTATCCCTGCTTGCTTTCCCCCAGAAATTCTTAATATACAATGTTTCCAATGCACAAGAGAATTGTGGGTAAGATATGCAAATTAGACATGCAAATTCTCAGTTTTTTTGCTTCAAAAATACTGTTTTGACACAGCGATCCTTTTTAACAGGATTATGACAGCTGTGGATCGCTGTGTCAAAACAGTATTTTTGAAGCAAAAAAACTGAGAATTTGCATATCTAATTTGCATATCTTACCCACAATTCTCTTGTGCATTGGAAACATATATGTATGTATATTAAGAATTTCTGGGGAAAAGCAAGCGGGGATACTTGCCTAGATGTACTAATTTCCTATGCAAATATTTACATCGATTTAATTTGGAGGATTTTAATTTCAGTTTTTTATCTCCCCCCATAATTTTAATGAATTTATATATATATATATATATATATATATATATATATATATATATATATATATATATATATATATATATATATATATATATATATATATAATGTGTATTTGGGAATAAATAAAACATACTATTCTATGTGAAGAATATTGAAATGTGAAATATTCATATTTCATGTCAGGTTAGCACTTGAGAAAATGAGATCGGGTTTGCACGATTAGTTGGGTGTTCCATTACAGTGTATTGGGGAATACATTAATGCAGTCTCGATATTCTAACTTCAGATTTTTGTGTATGTTGGGTCAGCGTTTGAGCAAAAACTTTTTACTTTCAATTTGTAATATGCGCACTACCCAATGCATGCAAAAAAATGAAGTCGAACGGAGTTAACGCTCCACTCGTAATCTAGCCCAACTTTACTGTGCAGGACCAGGGGAGTTACTACAGGGGTCTCAGCGGTCTTTACTATTCAGACTGAGCATGCACCACTAGGTGTGTACAGGGAAGTTTACTTTCGGTTATGCGCAAATCATAATTATGGTTTCCCCTCAAGTGATTGTAAAGATGCATCTATGTGGTGTGGTCTGAGTGTCCATATGCTTGTGAGTATGGGAGCATGAGTGCAAATGTCAACAGCATTTTAAAAAGAAATAATAATGTGTACACTTAAAGGGACATTTTCTGTTCAAAATTTAAATGCACATAGAAAAATTATATATTTGAATAGAAACATACTTGCAATATACATGTATTGGCAAAAATGCTTCTAGTAGAAGTTATCCCTGTTTTAGTGTTAACATTTTTCTCTGCACATGCATGTGGAGCATAGCTAGATATTCTCAGTGCATCAGCATATTATATACTGCAGCTGCTCAGAGCACCAGTGGGGCTTGTATCATGTCAGCAATTAACAAATTGAGTCGTTACCAGATGGTATAAGGCTCTCTGAGCAAGTGCTTTGTTTAAAATGCTGGTGCACGGTGCATACTTAAATACACTATTGTAAGAGCTATAGCTTTTATTAGAAACATTTTTGCTAAAACATGTATCTTACAAAATTGCTTCTGTTCAAAACTGAAATGCATCTATGTGGATTCCAATTTTGTCCTTTTAAAAAACTGTACATGAGTTTTTACAATAGGTGTTGTAGCAGATGCAAATGCACCATTATCAGCAAGGCACTCACCCCACCTGGTATTCTGCTCTTATTAATGATGCTGCCCTGTTTCCTGCTTCCACAGAAAGCTCCTCTCCTTTGCAATTAAGGGAACAGTAAACCCCTTGAGATTTATATATATAGCATGTTTAGTTATGTATAATGAAACAACTTTGCAATATACTTGCATTATTTATTTTGCCCACTTTTCATGTAATTTAAAATTTAGCAACTTCTAATTTCCAGAATTTAAGCTGCACCCTGGTGACTTCTCAAGGCTAAGGGGTAAATTTAACAAGGGCTGCTGCTTCATAACTTGTCCGCTGCCTCTGAGGCTGCGATCTTCAATCCGCCTGATCCTATGCGATCGGGCTGATTGATACCCCCTGCTAGCGGCCGATTGGCCGTGAATCTGCAGGAGGCAGCTTTCCACAAGTAGTTCACAAGAACTGCTTGTACAATGATAAATGTAGACAGCGTATGCTGTCGGCATTTATCGATGTGCGGCGGACATGGTATGATACATCGTATCATGTCCGCCTGCACTTTAATAATTCGGCCCCTAAATCTGCTATAAAGCTTTCCCTAATTGGCATTATGAGATAACAACTGCTAAACAATGCACTCTATAATATTATAGCAGGGGCTTGGGCTAAACTTTTAGTCTATTAACTAAAGCTAAGATTGGCTCCTCCAAATAAGGCAAATGCTGGGTGGAGTTTGGCTATTGATATATAATTGCAGTAAAAAATATGTTAATTTGTTTAAAAATGTTAAAGGGACATGATTTCCAAATGTTGAAGCACTTGAAAGTGATGCAGCATTGCTGTAAAAAGCTGACTAGAAAATATCACCTGAACATCTGTATGTAAAAAAGGAAGATATTTTACCTCAAATTTCCTAAGTATTTACATCTAACTGTAAAGAGACTTTAAGCAGCCAGTCAGGATGCTTGTCCCAGGACTTGCAAGGAAGTGTGCATTTGTCATGTGCAGACACAGTCATGTTATTTTCTTATTCAGTTTAAGTAACTTCTAAGAAATCTGTGACATCTCATGAGATCACAACAAAGGCAAAGCATTACCCTAGCACTGCTGATGATTGACTATTTTTTTCCCCCCAACTTGCAGCTGGACAGCAGCTGAAGTATAACTGTTTACACAGCACTTACTCCGGTGAGCTGAAGAAATGTTGAGGTAAAATATCTTCCTTTTTTTACAGAGAGATGTTCAGGTGATATTTTCCTGTCAGCTTTTTACAGTTATGCTGCATTACTTTCAAGTGCTTTAGCATGAGTATTATGTCCCTTTAAGACTTGGCTAATGTGTTATTATATAGCAACACAAAGGAAATGTCTTGTAATTACAAGGTGTATACTGTCCCTTTAAAGGATGCTTCCTGCAATTCACTTTGGTAACTAAGGAATTACATGGCTAAATGGTGTGGAACCCATGGGCAACATGTGCAGCTGGAGAGTTGCTTGAACTCCACATTACATTAAAAATGGTGGTTCACAGGCTTCTAAATAGTGACTCAAGTGAGGGTTATTGTGGCACCACTAGAGTGTCTCAGTTTTAAAGGGACAGTAAAGTCAAAATTGAACATTCATTTTTCTGATAAAGCCTGCAATTTTAAACAACTTTAATTTACTTTAATAATCAAATTTGCTTTGTTTTTTTGCGCATCCTTTGTTAAGGAGTAAACATAGGAAGGCTGATAGCAGCTAAGTAGTGTGCACATGTTTTTAGCAGTATTTGAAACATTGTATAATGTTACAATAAACAATGTTGCAAACACAGCTGCCAGGAGGCTAAAGACATGTGCATGCTCCTGAGCTCAGCCAGGATTACTATTTAATAAAGAATTTTAAGAGAACTAAGCAAAATTGATAATAGAAATAAACTGGTTGTTTAAAATGTCATACTCTACCCAGACAATTTAAAGTGATGGTAAATTTCAGACTATTATAATTTTGAAATAAAAAATATTAGTTTGCAAGTAAAACCACATATCTATTTAAAAAAAAAAAAAAAGTATATATACTGTATGTTTCATAATACAAGATTTATAATCCTAATTGGTATTGTCTGTTCCAACACCCCCCTTCATTTCCTCTTTTGGCTGGGTTGTGATGTATAGAGCAGTCCCACAAACTCTCTTCATAGGCTTTCTAAGTGCTTTAAAGGGGATGGACTTCAAGATTGTCATATGACACACATGTTGATTGGATGTTCACTGGAATTGTGATAAAAAAAAAAAAGAGTTCATCCAAGTGGGCCAGCATAGCATTGCAATAGAAGCTTTATTATATGAACTAATTTAACCTTCACAGATGAATTAAAAACAAAAAAGGTTCACATATGGCAAAGATTACATATATGGCATTTGATTAGTTAAAGTTTACTATCACTTTAAAGGTACATGAAACCCAAATTTTTTCTTGAATTATTTAGAAAGAGCATGCAATTTTAAACAACTTTCTAATTTACTTCTATTATCTAATTTGCTTCATTCTCTTGACATCCTTTTGCTGAAAAGCATATCTAGATAGGCTCTGTAGCTGCTGATCGATGGCTGCACATAGATGCCTTGTGTGATTGGCTCACCCATGTGCAGTGATATTTCTTCAACAAAGGATATCTAAAAAATGAAGCAAACTAGATAATACAAGTACATTGGAATGATGTTTTTCAAATTGTATTCTCTACCTGAATCATGAAAGAAAAATGTTGGGTTTAGTGTCCCTTTAAGTTTAATTTTGACTATTGTCCCTTAACTTTTTTATATTTATTTTCTGCTAGGATATTATCTTATGAAACAATATGGATGTAGGAAGGAAGCAACTGATGCATAGGGCTCCATTTATCAAGCCGTTTGCCTGTCTACGACTGCAGGTTCTCACAAGAGAACCTGCAGTTAATATTTATCAAGCAGCGGTCATTAGACTGCTGATTCATAGCCTCTTCTCCACTTCCTGCTCGCTCGTGATTGGCTGTGTGCAGGCAGAGATGGTGTTGCACAATAGCACAAAATAGCGCTCTTGTGCAATGCTGAATTCCGGCAGCCCTCCACCCTAGCGAGCCCTTAGTGCCCTCCACCCTACTCTTGGTCTTTGTATGTGTGAGTTTTTTTTTAGGGCAGGTGACAAAATCTTTTTTATTAATAATATTGATAAAGAAAATTAGGCTTCTGCATTAGTTTTGGTACGAATGTGAATTTCTACCAAAAACATGGATATTCGTTTTGTTTTCAAGAAACACATATCCAAACAAATGCACCAACTACATTTCAAGAAAACAATTAAATAATAACAAAAAGAATCATTATTCATTAGTTTCCTTTAAATTACCTTTGGGGTTAAATACTTACCTCTAGTGCGCTGGACATCCCGACACTTCTGCATAGGCCGTGTTTAAAGGAAGTTTAGCGGAGCAGATCCTTGAGCCTGCGTTAAAGGAGAAGGCCTATTAGAGCAGGTCATTTGATCTGCTGCACTAAACCTATTAGCACGGCACAGGGCTCTGTGAAGAAGGGGCGGGATTAGTACGTCTCTCTAGCGCACTAGAGGTAAGTATAACGCTACAGGTGAACTTTGTCACCTGTAGCAAAGGAACATCTACATTTGTTTAATAAAAATGAATGTAAATGTACACAACTATTTAGTATTTGTTTCATTTTAAACTAATAGTGCAGCAGACGAATATTCTTTTTGTTCTGAAAGATTCTGACGAACCATCATTTGTTACTGCTGCACAAGTAATTCACAATTTTTTGTGAAATGTTTCATACTGAATAATACTGAATATTTTAAGCAATGGATTACTTAAAACATATAATAGTGTAAAAATAAAATATTCTATATTACAGCATTTTACAAGCAAACAGATGCATGTTCTTATTATGGGCTATATTACAAGTGGAGTGCATAAATATTAGCACTATTGCTTATTATCATTGTTTAAGTTAAATTAATACCGCCTATATTTTTGCACTTATATTACAAGCTATTTTTTATCAATCAAGTCATAGTCTAGTAGTGCTTGCTAACATCTGCATGTCAGATAGATTGGGTGCGCTAAATCCCTGATATAATAGACTTCTGTGGGACAGTGCAGTAATATTCATGTCAGATATCGCTTGAATGCTAATATGATAGTACACAAAAAAACTACTTAAGGTTGAGTTCTTCATGTAAATGAAGTATAGAAGAGAAAGCAATCTGTAGATACAGAAAAGGGGA